>NC_134828.1:21110120-21214908 GCF_004210375.1 Tachypleus tridentatus | reverse complement strand
TTTGTATATCAATTACACTTTATACTAGCTCCGCCTGGACATGTGCATTTGAACTTTCTGCTGTCATGAAACCAGTAAATCCTTAATGGATTACTCATTCGAAGAAATATTCTAATAACAACTAAAAAAAATTGCTCCCTTCTAGACAAATCTTTGAATTCATCTACCAAAATGGAGAATAGCTTTGCATTTGCTACTTTTCCTTGTTTCATCCAAAATGATATTCTGATATAATTTCAAGTAACGAATTTTGTAATGTGTGATGATTATACTTCTGCATTAGCTTGTTCTTCTGCCAGCTTGGATCGTAGCATTTCTGAATATTTTTTTTGCCATAGATCTAATACTGTTATGAGATTGACTTCATTAACCTCATAATTTGTCTTCAATGTCTCCTTTGTTGCAGTGTTTCGGACCACTGTTAGTCTGACCGTATCCGCTACAGTTTTGATGTATTAACGATTTGTACTCATCGTTTCTTTTATGCTGTTTATGTATTAGATGTGATACTGTATTTTTCGCCGTTTTACTTTTTGTATGCAGCATATCTGCCTTTACAGTCAACGTGTCACTCTGATTTATTGTGGTTAAGTTTTAGGTTATTCTTATATGAATCACCTGTACACTTTTTCCAGCTCTTAAAGCTGTCTTATACAAAGGCACTCTCTTCAATTGTTTGTCGAAAATGTGTCGTTATCAGATCTCTAAAATTGAGATGGAAAAACAGCTGACAGTCTAACACTGCATTTTGGTTGGATGTGTACTTCATCTGATCTAAGTGGCTGTTCATAGTTCAAATATATTAAAGGAGCATCATTGAAGCATATGAGAAAATTAACTAGATTTTAATGTTTGCAGACCATTAAATTTTTAATAATATTTATTACGACATACACATCAAGAGAAATATATCTGAAGCAGTTTGACAAAACAGAACACCTGTTTTGCGTGTACTCTGTACAGATATCTGTACTCTGCTCTCCATAGATATCAAAACCCGGTTTTTCGTGTTGAAATTCCGCAGACTTAGCGTTCTGATACGGCAGGGCAGAGATAAATTATGTATAGCTGTATCATTTCTACATTATTTTTTGCGTTACTTTTGTTACTGCCATCCCTACGTTATTTTACATTTGTTTTTTTATCACTTGTTTTGAAACATTTTCCCACTGACTGAAAGTCAGTGTAGTCTTTAAAACGTGGAATAAAATTTAATATCATGCCTACTGATTTTGTTACTCCTTCACTTAATACATAGTATAGGGATTAGCCTCTAAAACGCCATGGCCAAGCGCGTAAGGCGTGCGACTCGTAATTCGCGGGTTCGCGCCCGCGTCGCGCTAAATATGCTCGCCCTCCCAGTTGTGGGGTGTGTGACGGTCAATCCCACTATTCGTTGGTAAAAAAGTAGCCCAAGAGTTGGCGGTGGGTGGTGATGACTAGCTGCCTTCCTCTAGTCTTACACTGCTAAATTAGGGACGGCTAGCACAGATAGCCCTCGAGTAGCTTTGTGCGAAATTCCAAAACAAACCCTAAAAAACGCAACAATTGCATAGTGTTCGAAGCATTGAGCATGTTGCAGTCATCTGATGTTCATTTGTTATTGACTGGTAATTCCTGTTTCACCCTGCACTTAAGTTTTTGAAGTAACACCAGATTTCCGTAAGAAAACTAATTTCAAGGCGTAATGAAAATATTTTACACTAAAATTAGCCCGGATAGCCAAGCGTGTTTAGGCCTTCGACTCGTAATCCGAGGGTCGCGGGTTCGGATCCCGGTCGCACCAAACATGCTCGCCCTTTCAGCCGTGGGGACGATATAATGTCTCGGTCAATCCCACTATTCTTTGGTAAAGGAGTAGCCGCTGGGTGGTGATGACTAGCCGCCTTCTACGTGTGTGTAGAGAGAGGGGGAGATAATCTTGATTTGGGGCCGACTGACTCACCCACCATGGAGTCTTACAAGCTGACATGCTACACTGTCATATTTAAAAAAATGCAGCAACACTGGGATATAATGATCTCTACACGCAAACTCAAATTCTAGACATAACGTCCTCAACATCCATCAAAGACAATTGACATCGACAGTCAGTAGACCAACCAACTGATTTTTAGGAAGTCACTTCATAACTTTCCGTCTGAACGAATTAAAGTTTTAAGTGGTGTGTTGCAGTGACCCAGTTATTCTACTATCAGGACCCTTTTAAGCTATATGTAACTAATAATTAACTCTAAATAATTTGCTTACTACGCTATTTGAGCTGTACAGGTAATAATTATGTGAAGAGTGAATAAAATTAAAATATTAGATATTTTTTCTAATGACACTGATATAAGTGTGAGTGTTACCTCTAGAACAGTACAATACGTATGGCCTCAGTCGATGTTTTGTTGTCCCAAACCCACTGCTTAGATGGAATCACCAAACGAAAACGCTAGAAGGCTTGAGGAGATTGTCCTTACAAATGCACCCAAATTCAAATCATTTAACAAAAGTTTGTGACAGCTTCTTTAGTCGTGAATAGGAAGTGGTATCAATATATAACATGTTCAGTGAAGTAAGTACTACACATCTCAGCCAGTGATGTTACATAGCATCCTGACAGATAACAAGTACAACATAATCTTGTTCATCGTCTCAGCTTTCAAAGACGAGACCTGTTGGACAGAGTTTCATAATCCAGACAAACTAAGATCCCAGACATGCAGAATGTGAGGGAATAAGAAATAGGAGGAAAATCACTCTCAATCATGTCTCGACCAGCTAGATGTCCAGATACAAACATTTTAAGAGGCTGTATAGGCTAATATGAAACTGGAAAGTTCAAGCAGCAACCTGGGAATTTAGCTGATTTATGTGGTATAACAGTTTGAAGTAACAATTAACAAAGATACATTAATGGACTTATGTTATCGTAAGAACAAAATGTACTGATAGGTTTAAAACAAATATAAAATTACTACATTATAGAACGTATCTACTTTTATTTGTATTTATTGTAAGAGTGACAAGCTGGACATTTAAATGCAACTATTCATTCTTTTACTCATCAGTGTGAATCACCTGCACATTTCCAAATTATTTCCACTGTTGTATGTCCCACAAGCAGTATAACAGTATACATAGTTATAAAATTTATTATTATCACTTCATGGATAGGTTTTTAGCACATTTTTTCTCAACATCATTAATATGGAATCTGCAATTCAAATGCAAAAAAGGAAAAAAACGTTCTCACTACACAAAACTACTTTAAAACATGAATTGCAATATATTTCTTAATATCTCTCTTTTTTTCTTTGTTACAATCCACAGCCAAGAATTGACAAATCGTGAGATATATTTCAAATATGTATGATGTCTTTTTGGCTTCTGCTGGCTTTCATTGAGTCTCAGTTGCCAGCTTGTTAGCATAACGAAGGAAATTGTAAAGAAGTTTATGCCAAAGTCCAGGGCTAGTTAGATAAGCCGGATGGTTTCCTCTGGGGATCTCAACTCCTTGACTTATGGCTAACAAGCATAACAGAGCGGAATTTTTCCCACGATCATACTCTCCAAACACCACCAACGTAGTGGAGTCTAAAATATGATAAAAAAACTATTGATAATTTTCTAGAAGACTAACAAAGAACACTAGATGTGTGTATAGAGAGAGGGGGAGATAATCTTTATTTCCAGAAGACTAACAATAAACACTAGACGTGTGTGCAAAGAGAGGGGGGATAATCTTTATTTCCAGAAGACTAACAATAAAAACTAGACGTGTGTGTAGAGAGAGGGGGAGATAATCTTGATTTCCATATCTTCTTTTACATGTTTATTAGATGCTACATTCTACTTTCAGATAGACATGGTTTACATGAAGAAGAAATAGTAACATTTTGATGACAGATCTAAAAGTTTATTATTTTTATTTATTACTCGCTACAAAATATATTAAATAATTAGATACCCTCCTCTCATGGCTAAGCTGGAAGTCTCACAACTTGAAAAAATAAAATTCGGGTTTTGATACTTGCGATGAATGATACTTTGAACACAATAACATACAAAAAATATTAAAATATATAGGAGAATAGCTTTACTTTATCACAACTGACAAAAACTGAAATATTCAATGTTTTACCAGGTACGGAACAGCAAAAGCTCCACTCATACTAGAACTGACCACCACAGGACGTATCAAGTTCAAGGCTTTAACTACATCGTTAATGAACTCGCCGGGGTCAGAGATGCGTGCCCTCTCGCTGTTACCGAAACCTCTTACAAAAATATTCAAACATAAATGTGAGGTAAATAATATACATACAAACAAAGATCGCGCTGCGTAGACTGCAGGTTAAAGGTTACCAGGATTAAACTTTTGCATAACACATTTATGTCGAAAATAAGAAATACAATTGTAGATTTACACAATTGATAGATTGAAAAACGTTCAATTCCTAAGAAAGAACATGCTAATTAATTACATACTTAACATGATAGCATATTTCACTACACAAGAGATACACGACTGTGTTTGAAACTCTATTCACAACTGGTCAGGGTCCAAAATGGCCAGGTGGTTGTGGCGCTTGACTTGCATCTGAAGGTCGCCAGTTTAAATCCCCGTCACACCTATCATGCTCGCCCATTCAGCCGTAAATCCAATATTTATTGGTAAAGGAGTAGACCAAGAGATGGCGGTGGGTGATGTTAACTATCTACATTTCTCTAGTCTTACACTGCTAAATTAGGGACGGCTAGCGTAGATAGCCCTCGTGTAGCATTGTGTGAAATTTAAAAAACAAACAAAGAATTTAATTTATGATAAAGGTCTTGCCTACCTATCTCTTCATTCAGTGACGAACTGACACCTATATCAAAATATTGTAATCTTAAGCTGGCAATGAACTGGAGTCTATATCAAAATATTGTAATGTTAAGTTAGCAATAAACTGGAGTCTATATCAAAATATTGTAATGTTAAGTTAGTAATGAACTGACACCTACCTCTAAATGTTGTAATGTCAAGTTAGTAATGAACTGAAAGCCCACCAGGTACATCCATTGCCACAGTCTGGTAGCCCATTGAAGCCAGCACTTGTATTGTGCCCAGGTCCAGCCAGGTTTTGGAAGAAAACGCTGCTCCGTTCAGTAGAAGGATGGAGATGTGGAAATTGGAAGTGTCCTTAGGTAAAGCTTCACGGTAGAAAACTTTGACATTCTGGTTACAGTTATGAAAAAAACATGATTACAAAAAAATAAAACAATAACGGAATATAAATCACAAACACGTTTTGTTTTTTTTTCAGAAAATCGTAACAAAACGTCAAATTGATACGATTACCAACAACTGTTTTGTTTTAAATATAAATATATATATATAAATTACACACTATGTATATATTATATAGGTGGTTTATAATTTCTAACAATATTTTAGTGGTTCTAACAAATGTGAAACTTGAGGCAAAATGTTACTTCTAAAAAACATTTTCAGGTTCATTTTCAAGTAAAGTTGAAATTTCTAAGCAACAAAAGAAATTCATATTTCACGAAATGTATTACACGTACCTATCCACGCAGTAATGAATGATGAGTCGACATAATATATTCATACACAAAATACAATAATCACTTAGACGATCAGGTTTAATTCAGTTTTCAATTCACACAATAAAAATAAATGAATGTTATATTTCAAATTATTTTATTAAAGAGTTTATTGGTTTGAAGTGAAGACCAAAGGTTTGTGACGTTGTGAGTCCGCAGAGGTACCGCTGTGTCACCGAGTCATAAAACAGAACAAAATGTAAAGATCTATAATTTATTTTGACTTGACAATGAGCGTATGTTACCGAGCACAAGCTATAACATCATATAGTATCAGGATCTACATCCACTTACCACAGATATTGCATTTGCGGAAACATCATCTACATTCCATCTACCAGAAAAATTCCGTTTGGGGCAACAGCATCTACATTCCATTTACTGGAAACATTTCATTAGGAACAACAGGCTATACAACCACTTACTTCAAATATTTAATATGGAACAACAGAATCTACATCTACTTACTACTTGGTGGATTTGGAATATGAATATAATATAATTCTTCCTAATAATTCAAACATGTTGTAAAGTTATAAATAAATATAGAAGTTGATGGTTATTCAGATTTAAGATAAAACCATTGTAATATATTGTGTGTGTATTGGTACTCTTGTTTTAAAACAAGTCCAAATGGTTACCTCTCGATGTGGATTCCTTTACATGACGAGAGGAACTTGTAGGACCTTGAAGGAAGAAGAGGATTCTATTGGTTGAGAGGCGTCGGAGGCACTGAAACACACCACTTTGGTTGTAAAGTCCTGTAGCTGGGTGAACTTGTGATGCTTTCCCTAAAGTCAGTCATGTGATCCTTTGGGCAGAGGTAAACTGAGTACTGGTGTTGAACGTTCTCAACAGGTATTATGGGCAGTAAGTCTGATGCTAATGTTTGGGTATAACACTCACAAAACTATGGCATAGCGACACTGTCCTAGTTGGGTAGTGTCCATGGAGGGTGGGGTCAATGGGTAATGAATCATTCTGTATTCCTTGTGGATAATTAAAATAATGAACATCAAAATAAAATAAAATTCATGAGTAAACGATCAATTATAAGGACAAATGGCTCCCTTTTCATTCAGAAGTAACCAAAGAGGCTGATTAGCTCTTCTGAGTTTGTCAAAAGCTACAATATGAGGAGACCTCAGTTGAAATACCTTAAACACAAGATAGCACAGTCCTCATGAAATCAAAGTCCATTGGTGAGCGACTAATCACCAGGTCGTGATAAGTCTTAGTTGTAGATGAGTCTTAATCCAGTAACTAATATATCATTGGAAGTTGCAAGTGGATAATAATCCAGTAACTCATGAAATATAGACTATAGCTTATGAATTATTACTTTATAACAAGAATCAACAATATATTCAAATGAATAACATCCCAGTAACAGGTTACTAATAGACCAGTAATAGATGATTGGTTTGAATTTTGCTCAAAGCTACACAACGGCTATCTACGTTTCCATACCTAACTTAGCAGTGTGAGACTAGAGAGAAGGCAGCTTGTCATCACCACCCACCGCCAATTCTTGGGTTACTCTTTACGTGGAATTTTAAGTGGGATTGACCGTAACATTATAACGCCCCTACGGCTGAAAATGCGAACACGTTTGGTGCGACGGCGATTCAAACCCGCGACCTTTAGATTACGATTTAGAGTACCTTAACCACCTAACCATGCCGGTAACAGCTTAAACATGTATAGAGTAACTGATGAATCATCATTCAGGGACAACTGAAACATATAGGGTAACGGATGAATCATCACTTAGCGACAGCTGAAATATACAGTGTAACTGATAAATCATCAATCATTATCATTTGAAACATACAGAGTAACGGATGAATCATCACTTAGTAACAGCTGAAATATATAGAATAATGGATGAATCATCATTCAGTGGCAACTGAAACATACAGGGTAACGGATAAATCATCTCTTAGTAACAGCTGAAACATACAGAGTACCAGATGAATCATCAGTCAGTAACGGTTGAAACATATAGAGTATCAGATGAATGATAAAATAATAAATCACAAATCGTTTTGAAAATAATGAGCCAATATTTGTCTCGAGAATACTAAAATTTTATAAAATGCAAGCTTATTTGCATTATAGATAACGAATAATTGTTTTGTTTATATTTAATACAAGTTTATTTCTATCGTTTCAAAAATATACTGTTTATCTTTAGTTTGACTGATCAAGAAATGACGAGAAACAACACATACCTAGAGGAATGCGAATATAGGTTAATAGTAATGTGAAATAAAGTAAGTCTGAAGTGATGTGTGGCTATTGATGTGGGGCTTGATTGTGACTGAGGGCGAAAATAAATTTTGCCCGAAAATATCAAATAAACTTTTAAATTATATACATAAGATTTATAGTCGTTTGGAAAAACTGATGCCGGTAACTTTCACGCGGAATCTACTGCACTAATAGGTTAAAAGGTGCAACTGAAAATGTCATGTGGGGTAATATATTGTTTTGAAAGGCATAATAAATTTCCAAATATAAGAGCTATAGATATGTACGGAGCTTTTGCAGAATATTATGAGATTTTTGCTCGAAAACTGTTGGGGCGAGAATTTTGGGGCAATTTTCTCCATACCCCTCGCCTCCTACGTTTATGTGTGTAACAAATAAGATTTGCATCGAAAATATATATGCGACTCAAAACAGTGTATGTGTTTTCTTATAGCAAAGCCACATCAGGCTATCTGCTGTGTTCCCCGAGAGGAACCAAACCCCTGATTCTAACGTTGTAAATTTGAAGAATTACCGCTGTCCCAGAGAGGGACGACTCAAAACTAGCTACTCTAGAACACCATACAAAAAACAATCGAGAACTTGTCTTATGAGGATGTGGAACACTTCTCGAAATACTTTATGGAGATAAATGTTTGGAATGGCTTGTCTCATAAATAGGTAGTGCAATCATATCTCTAGGCTGGACTTCAGCCTTTGATTCTATGAGACACATGAGTGAGATGCAACTCTGAGGTAATGATACGGTCATAACAATTTGTATCAATTGTTCAACTTAGTAGAAAAAGGAGCTATCCATCAGAGTTGATAGAGGATAATTTAAATGGGTAGTGTGTACCATTTGTACACTAAAATATACCATCACATGGCTCTGGCAGATCTTCATTGACAAGTTCATTTAAGGACTATCTGGAGAACCAATGAAGGATTACTTGAGTGTGAGAGATTTACTTACTCTAATAAAGTTAGTTTCTGCTTTGATAAGGTTTAAAGTAACAACTATGAACAGAAATCAAGAGATCAAACTTACAACAGCAGCTAGTGTGGTGGTACCTTAGACAAAATGTCCTACTGATTGAGTGTGAGCTAGGCCAAAGGTTAACTAACTACCCAAACGCCTGGTGTTGCAACACAACCCATCAGTTTCCAGTGAGTAGGTGTAACTTTCATCGTTCTACTATGTTATGGTCTGTGTGGAATGAATGCTGGGTCACTTTAAAGTGAACTGTATGTGCCTTATCCTACAGAAAGGTAGACGAGACTATCAGTTTTGATCAACAACACAGCAAATACATTAGAATCAACATGAAGCAGTAGTTACTACTTTTTCAACTTCAGAAAGCTAGTTAAATCTAAGACCACTACATACTTGGGCGAAATTCATAAGACGGCTTGCACCTAAAGGTTTGTTGGCCAACTTAGCTTTTAAAGGGCTTGGTGATGATTAGTATGTTCCTGTGAGAATACAAGAGAGAGTGAGAACTGAACTGATGTTTCATGAGAAAGCCATCCATTGCTGACAAGGTCATGGATGTATAGAATGCATTAGTGTATGATATGGATGGAATCACAATACCCACGTTTATACAAGTAGTGTTTCATGACTTACTACAAATGAGGTCCAATGCATTGGTACCAAGTAATGAATTGATACAGTCATCAACATATGAAGTGTACTGTTTACTGTCCAGAAATCAAGCAACACTAGCACATACAGTAATCTGTACAAGGAATGCTGAAGTCCCAATGTAGTTCTGAAAGTATGGTTAGTTTGTTAATTCACTTTCCACTCACATATTGCACGGTGAATGAATTCGAGGTGATTGAAGCTAACAGTATTTCTCTTGTTGCCTCCATCATGTCTTATGATTATTTATATATTTGAATTTGCTGATTAAGAATTGTGCAAAAACTCTAGTTTTAACACTGTAACAGAAGCTCTGTGATTTGTTGGATAAATGTGCTAACGTATTTGAGAGATCAGATAACAACTGAGGTTAAATAAGGTAACTCAGTGTCAGGTAGATACAATTGACACGTGTCTGACTGAAAACAGATAAATAGACTTCCTTGAATATTTGGATAAACCGGTGCTGATATATAGTCAATGTTAAAGTATGGAGCACGCAGTCTTGGGCATTTACAGTTGTGATTATTAGAAAGAAAGGGTCTGTGCCAGGTTTTGTTGTAAATGTAGTGTAATTGTAAATGGGAGAAAATTGTAACTTATGTTGACAGCCTTCAACTATCATAGATATTTCAATATCTGGACAAATTATAAGGAGCATGTTGGTTCAATAGTTTAAACTTTGAATTCAGATACTATATGACAAGAACAGACCTAAAACTTCTTTATCACTCAAAATATTTTGTATAAAATTTGCATCATGCCATGCTTTTGAACTGAACTGGTGCACTTTGGAACTTGCAACTTCTGAAGTTTGGTTGCAATGGGAGACAGTTGGTACACATACATGAGATTTAAAGATATTGATTGGTCTTTAGCTGAGAAATTAAAGAAGAGTTGATGATGACATATCTGACGTATACTATGAAACTGTATACTTATTTGTATACTAACAAACACTTGTTATGGAGAAAATGTGCACGTTAATGCCAACCAAGAGATGCATTGTTGAGTTTGCAGAGTTATATCTGGTAAGATATTGTGGTACATGTGCATTTAGGAGCAGTATTATTGCAACATATTGATTCACTGTAGTACTAGTATAGTAAAATGTATGAAAACCTGATCACGTAATTCAGAGAGTAAGAGTGGCAGGTTTTAAGTTGAAACTAGTTAATGACGTACTTGTGTACATGGTGGTAGAATCGTTTGATTATATTATGAGTATAGAAGGAGTGGTCACTGACACTACAAAGACCACAGCTGTACAAGACTTATCTCAACTTATAAACAAGCAAGATACCCACAGTTTCTTTGGTCTTACGTTATACTAATGATGATTCGTGGGCAACTTTTCATAGATCACTGCAACATTATTAGTTCTCACTGAAGTTGAAATGTATTTTAGATAAAATGAGGAGAGCGAGCAAACATTCATGTTACTGAAACGTGCAGTGAAGGAGTTGTGATCTCTCAGAATGGTATATGAATCAGGTTGTTATGAAATTTAGTCGAACAGTCCTTGTTTTTTCTTTACTTATTTTTCTGTAATGCCAACTGAAGGAAGTGGTTTGTCTTTTGAGGAGTGGTGCAATTTTGTTAGTTTGGCTACAAGAGTTACATCTGGTAAGATATTTATCATAGGTTGGTTTGAATGTGCGTTGATATATGTGGTGTGGTGACAAATATTGATTAGAGAATATTAATCACTTTGATTAGAGAAACCTTACTTTATTTGAATTATGCCAGTGATTATTTATTTTGTGATATCAAAATGTACTGAATTTAACAGTTTATAGTTGGCAGTACAATAGAGTACAGTAATTATCAAACATAGCTAGAACATAGCCAATGTTGCACAAGCCAGAGGCAGGCTGTCTTAAGTTTGCGACAATGTGTAATAATTACACGTGCATATGGCAATATATAAGTATATCTGTGGTCTTTTACACATGTGTGGATATTGTACAAAGTTACCTATAACTGTTGTATAACACGAACGAATCAATACATAAAGAGGGTCTCAGTGGATAACACTAATCTTGTAACAACAAAATAACTATTCAAGTTTCCATGCTGTGACTTTTAATGCTTTATATGTATTTTCACGAAATTTAGCACACTTTTAGTAGAAATTACAACTTATGCTATTGAATAACATCACACATAACAATGGTACTACTACGTCATGTATCGTTTATTTATTTAAATTGTGTATCTAAGAATACAGAATGTAACATTCAGAAAACAGCGTCCTATAACTATTGTAATTTAACTGACTTTCTAGCTAAAGCATTCAAAGGTAAACATTCAAACTGAAGCAGAAATTAAAAGTACTTTGTACTGAGAACAATGTAACATTATACGTCATTTAATGGATTAAGATTTTGTCTTTATGTCGGTTGTTGGCAATTTGTGAAAGAGACGATGAAATAGGTGGGCGTGGCAGGTGTATCTGACTTTCTTGTTTGTGTCTCAGTAAATTAAGAAGATTGAAAGATATAAAATTAGAATTTGTTTTAGTAATATTTCTATTATGATAAGTAATTCACGTTAAATTCCATACTTCAGTGAGAGTTGATAAGTAAATTGGAGAAGTTAAAGACCCAGAGAACAAATTTCATGCAACAGTTCGCCGGTAGGACAGCAGTAATTATTCGGATTTACAACGCTAAAATCAGGGTTTGATTCACCTTGAGGGACACAGACGATAGCCAGATGTGGCTTTGCTATAAGAAAATACATATATACTTATACAAGGGAAGCTTGAGAATTTATTTATTTTAAAATTAAGAAAGTAAAATTTATATGATATTACATTTTAATTTCTTAACTACATTTCGACACCAAGTTTATTCATATGCATTGAATATAAAGTAGTGTAATTAAATTTTTGAACGTAACTCTGTAAAAGTTCATGGCATATGTACTTTTACCTATTCAGAGCAAGAATGTTAACAATTTCATCTGAATGTTAAGAATTTGAAAAATATATTTGTCATTACTTACCAGTAGAGAATTATTTGAAGATATTGTGAGAGTGTTATTTTAACTGACGCGAATGATAAAATATTTTAATATTGACATTGAAATATTCGGCAGGGACTGAATTTTGATACAAAAGATGACAGTAAAGGAAATACTCAGACTATATCAGGGGAGGTGGGAACACATTTTATGTTTTGAGTGACAATAACGGGAGATAGTTTGATTGGATCAAATCAAAATATTTATGAGTAGGTGAATCAAAATACATTTGACCTCACATTTTAATCCTGATTCTTAAAATTTAAAATCAAGCAATTAACCCTTCTGACTCTCTTGTTTTCTGAATTAGTCAATTATGTTTGTCTTTCATTCTGTTTGTACTGAATATTTTCGTTTCTATGCTTTTAAAGAAGAAACTTATAAAATAATATACTCTTTAATAAGATAAACTACCTGAAACCCTTCACAACCATTCTAAGACATCAGGTTTGACCTGGCAGACCCCGTTGATGAGGACCCAACTACTATTGAATTACCATCAATCTTTACCATGCTAATTGAGTCTACCTGTGGCTGTACCTCACAATTTAATTTCTGAAGTTTCGCAAATGTCCATAGGTATATCAAAAGACATTTACATTGGCAGTGATGAAGTTACCTCACACAAGTAGTTTTTTATCAATCATAGTGGCAACTAAGATTGAAACTCCTGACAACCCTACCAGTCATTATCACTATATTTACCTACCTGAAACTACAATGTTAGGATGAGACTGAGACATGTTTAAAAGCATGGGCCCTATACATCAGGAAAGAAGGCTAGTTGCACAAATTGTTAGAACAACTGCCCTAGCTATAGGAAGATACCTAGTTGCAGTCCTGTGAAATCAGTGTATCTGATAATATCACAATGTAAGAGCCTGCAACTTTTAATCATACGATTTGTAAACTCACACAGTCAGCATCAACTTCATCCAAAGATCCAGTAGGTGTACGTTTCATAAAAAACAGCTAAGAAAATTATAAAATATTTATGTTTGAATGTTAACCTATATTTAGACAGTAAACTGACAGAGAATACAAGTAATGCGTATAATCACACGATCTGTTCCTCGTAACACTAAATTATTGAGGGTCGTAAACTTTAAAAAGGACTCTGTACTAAAAATTGTGTATTTAATATTTTGTTTTAAATGTTTGTTTACTTGAGGAAGCTTTTCATTACATCATGATGATGC
Source organism: Tachypleus tridentatus (assembly GCF_004210375.1). Taxonomy (NCBI): domain Eukaryota; kingdom Metazoa; phylum Arthropoda; class Merostomata; order Xiphosura; family Limulidae; genus Tachypleus; species Tachypleus tridentatus. The sequence goes on along the minus strand of NC_134828.1, from coordinate 21,201,183 downwards.
AATATCTAGAAGTTTGGTGTAGTAAGCAAAAAAGATTAATGATATAACAAGGTCAGAGAAAATTAGTTAGTCAATCAGTAAATTATTCAATTTATCACTGAGGGCAAAAGAAATAGTACACAATTCGGCAGTGAACATAAAACCTGCAGAGGGGATTCTGTGTGCAACCACCAAACCACATGGTAGAGCCCACAGAGTCACTTGATTTCAAACCATCAGTATAAATAGTAATGGAAGGATGGTTTGAAAGATATTTGGCAAATAGAAGACGGTATTTCCAATCAAGACTTCTTCAGATGACCAAAAGAAAAGCCACATTTGGAGATGGTAATAAGCCATGGTGGGATGGACTGACCAGTGGAGACAGCAACGTCATCTAAGGACAAACCAAATTCTGCCAACTGTACCTGGATATAAAGGCCAAAAGAAACAATGGCATACCATCTATTATGAACAAAACATGGACTACTGAGGAAGAAAACACAGTCGCAAGTGGAATGCTGTTGTATGAATCGAAGATTTGAAGTATACAGTAAAGATATTTGCAAACGGCAGAGGTGTAGAGAAGATTCATGAGACTCAGCGTACATACTCTGGACTGGAGAAGAACAGAAGCGTCTTGATGGTAAGCTACTCCAGGGCTTTGCGCGAAATTCAAAACAAACAAATAACCAGTTAAAACTCATAAATTTCCACAACAGTTTAACAATGACTGCAACGGGATGTTGTTGCTTTTTTTTTCGTCAAAATATAAATAAATAAACAAATAAAAACCTTTTCCTGTCTCGTGATGTTCGTTTTAAAATCAATAGCTTCTAAACTTACAACAGAGTCAAGGAGAGCGTTAAAGTTAATTTATTCTTAACTACACTGTTATATCACACGAACGTAAGAATCATTTCAACAATGATCGAAAATTATAATAATACAAATTACAGCTTTTACGGTAAGGAAGAACATATTTATAAAACAAGCACAAGGTTTAAATCACTGGTGAAATGGTTGGTCGATCTCCTACCGGGAGAGCGAAAAGTTTTCGAATTTACAACGCTAAACACAGGAATTCGATTCCTCTCGGTTGACAGAGCATCTAGCCCATTGTGATTTTGCTATAAGAAAAACACATGTACTGGTGAAATGATTCTCAAGTTTTCAAAAATGATCACACCAGTGATCGAAACGTTGTGCTTGTTTCAAGAATATTCTTCCTTACTGTAAAGGCTGTAAGGTTCAATAAGATAATATTCGTAATCAGTAAATAAGCTCAAAACAAAAGTATTAATGATCTACAACTTACTACAATAGCATGAAAGTCTTTAATAAAAACTTGTTATGAGTTACGATACAAACCACAGTAGTTACTTATAATTTTAAAATAAACAGTTTGTCGGCCTGGCATGGCCAAGCGCGTAAGGCGTGCGACTCGTAATCCGAGGGTCGCGGGTTCGTGGCCGCGTCGCGCTAAACATGCTCGCCCTCTCAGCCGTAGTGGCGTTATAATGTGACGGTCAATCCCACTATTCGTTGGTAAAAGAGTAGTTCAAGAGTTGGCGGTGGGTGGTGATGACTAGCTGCCTTCCCTCTAGTCTTACACTGCTAAATTAGGGACGGCTAGCACAGATAGCCCTCGAGTAGCTTTGTGCGAAATTCCAAAACAAAACCAGTGTACAGCACTCTAATGACATGCTGGCAAATTAAGAGTAAATAATTCCATATATTGAACTTCAAATTTTACAAACACAATTTACACTAAAACGTCAAGTTGGACTGAAATACAACTAAACCATTCTTAGCATTGATGAAATCTTTGATGCTTGAAAAAGGAAAAAGTTTAAGTTTTATAAGTCTGTAAATCCAACGAAAACTATACAAGAATCAATAAGAATTTATTTTCAACCGTTCCACTGTAAGCACGTCTTCAGATTTGAATTCTACTGATAGAAAATGTTGCACATACTTTATCATAAAGAGCATTAAAAAATTAGAAAAATAAAAGTTACAACACATCAGCAGCCCTACAAGTATTTCTATATCTTCTTGAACAATTCCCAATTGTATAACAATATATGACATGCTATAGAACTTTCCTTACTTTGGCATGAGAGTTCAACTCTGAGCAGCAATAAAGAAGAAAACAAAATCAACAAGGTTCTTCTAATTCCTTTCCTCAAACCATTAAAGAAATGAATTTTTACATGAATTACTTAAACAAATATTTACACTACTTATAAACATTTTCAAAAATAAATATTTGTTTTCCAATGGGAGTTTAATGTACATGCATTTTTAGTAGATTTGTTTAGTTTTCTCTCACTCATGCATCAAAGAAAGTATTCAAAAATATGGAATGATCTTATATTCTTTATCACGTTAAGATATGCACAGATATGTATAAATGGTCTTTTTTTAAAAGAATTTACATAACCCACTAACGCAGTTATTATTATTTCTATTTACAATGCATAATACTGCAGTGAGTCATTTATTTATTTTTGAATTTAAAACATTTGCTATTGCAAAAATTTATAGAAATACAACAAACGGGTAAATAACTCTTACTACTATACAACAAATTGTATCTTATTAAACTCATACACATAAATATAAAACAGTTATTAATATCCTTCTTCACTGGAATAGTATTTTTGTATTTATATAAGTTGTTTATGCATGTACACCATGTGTATGTATGAATGATGGCAAGGAAAAATGTTAACACTCAACAACTTTTTGTCATGACTAATATGTATAGAGAACTACCTATTAGATGAACTGTACAAAATAAAGTAAAAATCAAGTGTTTTCTATCAATGGTTAATGCATTAAAATTTAAAGTATCTGAAAATGAACTTCAACAAAACCGAGTTGTGTAATGTTAAAACTTTTATCATAGAAACATTACTATTCAGTTCAAACACTTCTCCCAGTTACAAATCAATTAAAATAAATTGGAATGGCTGGATTTAAATGCAGTTAAAAAATTTTATGGGTGAAAATATTTACATTCATCAGGGATGTAAAAATTATTCCATTTTTTCACCAGTAAAAGATGATATTGTATGGAATTTACGAATATTACAAAATAAACATTATTTAATTATGAGGTGGTATCTTAAATTGAAGCTCCCATTCTGTTAGATGAACAGCCAAGCATAACAGTGAACTTTACATTTACTGATATTGTTTGTTATTGTGTACATTAGGATGTTAGGTTCAAAGTAGAACAAAATATCCTAGTAAAATAACAGTAATTTATACCATACCTTTAAAAGTTCAGAAGCAGTGCATCTCTTACTTGCATCAACTTCTAAACATTTGTTCAGAAAATTCTTAAAAACTGGAGACAAATCTTTTTTTTGTATGATCAATGGTGTTCCAATTTTGGTAATGAGATGATATACCTGAAAAAGAGTGTGTGGCTTGATGAATAACTTAACTGTTTAAAATAATTCTGATACCAAAAAAAATTATGTATATATATCTATTAAACATTTTAACCAATACTGTTAGTGACACTGGCATTAAATAGTTTGGACAATCCTCCTTAGCTATGTCTAAATGGCTCCAAAAGTATAACTATAAGGTAGATGAACATTACTGATTGAACATGTTACTGTTTAATTATTGAGAGTTATCAGTATGGTGGTGATAGTATTACAAAACGTTGAAGAATTAAATGTTCGTTACTGTATAAACATTTGTCAAATGTTCATACTTGTTGCCATTGTTGTGCTGTTCATCATTATGTTTAATACATCTGTATGTATAAATATTATACAAAGCCTTATTTATGCCTTTATTATAGCTGTTCCCTATAGTTGCTGGAAGACATTGTGGCCAAAGTATACAATTGTGTTTTCAAGTGAAAAGAATGTGTTTTAAGAATCCTAGTATTGTGAAACAATGGTAGTTTATATGAGGAACATTAATGTAGGAACATTTGTGTTTACTAAAATAAGTTATTAATGCACCCAAATTCTTAAAATATCTTGAAATTGCTGATGAAAGACTAATTGTATCCACAGGAAGACTCAATTAGATGTATCAAACAAATTTTGTTCAAATGCTTTAACTTTCTTTGTCCAATTCAGTGGTTTTATAACATTTAAAACCTAAACAACCTGTAAAAAAAAAGAGAAACAGGAGAAATTCAAATAAAATGAAAAATGAAATTCAATCTTTTCTTACTCCTTGGCTGTAAGTATTGACTAGCAACACTTACCATGAACTCTTTCTGACCATAGTAAGGTGGTTCACCTTGAACCATCTCTATGGCTGTAATTCCCAGTGACCAAATATCTGCTTTTGGCCCATATCTGTTTCTCTTTACTACTTCTGGGGCCATCCAATTGGGAGTACCACATCTACTTCTCCTGTTATTTCGGTCTCGGGTGAGTTTGGCAGATATCCCAAAGTCGGCTGCATAGTGGAAAGAAATTTATCATTTGAGAGAAATGACTTGTAAAGAATTTCTAGGCAACCTCAAAAATTAACTTAAAGCATATTAAAACTTGTTACACTTTTATAGTCAGTTCAATATGACCAACTTAGCTAACAAAAGATTAAGGTTTTAAAAAGTCATTTAACTTTATCTAGCCAAGTATATAATATCCCTTTTATGAGAACACATGACAAGATTAACTTTGCATTATTTTTGTTCAATCTTCCCCTATCAAATCACCTACATAACAAAACCATCTTTATAATGTTCAGACATAATTTATAACAAAATAAAATTACTATCATTCATTATAAATAAATTAATAAAATAAATATTCAGTGGTTAACTCTAATCTATTCTGCTCCTATTGTAAAATAGAAATATTTAATCATTGAAATGCACAATTAAATTTTGCAAACATACAAAACATTGCTACAAATCTGTCCTTTTTGTATACATTTATTACTTGTTCCATAATAAATAGTATGTAATAAAATGTTATTTTAAGTTGCTGGTGTTAAAAAAAAAGCAAAATCCAACTGGATAAACAATTTTCAAACTAGTAATTATTTTATATATAATTCTAAAAAAAGCCTGGAAATTAAATATGTTTGGCCTGGCATGGTCAGGTGGTTGAGGCACTCCACTTGTAATCTGAAGGTCGTAGGTTCACATCTCCGTCACACTAAACATTATAACGCCCAACCCCACTATTCGTTTGTGAGAGAGTAACCCAAGAGTTGGCAGTGTGTGGTTGTGACTAGCTGCCTTCCCTGTAGTCTTACACTGCTAGATTAAGGGCGGATAGCGCAAATAGCCCTCGTGTAGCTTTGCGAGAAATTCAAAAACAAACCAAATATGTGTATGTAATGGATGTTTAAAAAGAAAATTTAAATTATGAAATAAGGATGATAGAAATGTTGTTCTTTAATATGAATTGGTCATCTGGTAATTGTATAATTAAGGGTTATTTTGCAAAACAAATGTTACACTTTGAGGATGACACATTGATATATGTCAGAATACGTTAAGTGTAAGAGACAAGTTTTAAAGTCTCATTGGGGTTTTACTGACTTTAATCATGTATATTAAGTTATTTGTACTTTTGATATTGGCATATGGTTGTATTTTTGCAAATAAGCATATGTAAAAGCCTGTTATACTGATTAACGGCACAATACATAGCTATGTCATGTAGTTGGTTTTATTTCGTTTTATATTGACGTTTACCAAAAAATAATTTAATCAAGAGTAAACAATATTCAATGCTTTACATAGCTAGAAAATATATTCCAATAATATTTAAGGATTTGATATTGAAAAAAAATATGAAGAAATAAACAACCACAACTTAATATAAAAATATCAAATATTACAACTATTTAAGAAAAATAAGAGGAAAACGCGGATATAATAATTTAAAAATTAATTAGGAAGATACATAAGATTATAACTGTAAGTATATTGTAATGAACATAGGAATATGGAACAATTATACGATTGGAGCCCAATAAACAGTTTATTCAGTAACAGAACTCATTATTTTGACTGGATTTCAAGAGACATAAGTTTACATCAAACACTATCTACACATGTAATAAAATAATTTAAATTTTGCAATCTAAATATTGTAAGCCACTAAAATGTTGTATAAGTTAAACATTATTATAAAAAATTTCACTATAGATGTTGTGTCTTCTATTTATTTCTTAATTTGTTAACTGTGGCTGAAAACCAGAGGTGTGTAAAACATACACCCAAAATGTATATTTTTTACATTCTGATCTTCAGTAAACAAAAGAGGAATGTGAAAGAGAAAAAAAACCCATCCACAATTAGCTTGTTTTTCTAACAGCAAAAGCTTGAAAAATTAAAGTTTAGACAGACAGACTTTAAAAACAATTTCTATATTTGTTCTGTGTTTGCTATGTTTATATAACTGGCTTATAATACCTTGAAAGAAATATTACCTTTATTAATATATATAAATACATAAGTATATATACATGTACACACATAAATATTTTGCTTTTTTCAAAATAAAACATCACTTTAACTAGATTGTTTTCAACTGGCAAACACTAGCAAAACCTTCTGTTTTAATGAAACTACAAGGCTGATGCATTGTCAACTAATCTATGCTTAAAGGAAATTTTGTTACAAACAAGCTACAATATTTGGAACTGCATTTTCACAAAGGCATATGTCTAAAAACTTACCTAATTTTACCTCACCACCTGTTCCAAGTAAGATATTGTCACTTTTGACATCTCTGTGTATAACATGATTAAGGTGAAGGTACTCTAATCCCTGAAGAACCTAAATGAAATATGAATTTATTTCAACTATTAATATTTTAATAAATAAATATCAGATATTTGAAACTTTATATGGAGACAAGAGTACAAATTCTGAGTGAAAGAAGAAAATATTAAAGCTATTTATTTTGATAACTAGGAAAAGTATTTGGCTTCACACAAGTTATTATGTTGATATATTAGTTGGTTTCTCACGCCCTGACATTAAAAAAACATGGGCTTTATAGATTGAGACCAACAACCTTGAGGGATTGCCTCTGTGCAGTTTTAATCTTAAATTGTTTCTGAATTAAGGTATTTTCTGTTATATCATGAATACTTTTAATAGAAAACACATATCTTTAATGAATGGAGACGATAAATTAAGAAATAAACAAATATTTTCCCAATTCTGTCATTTATACATGTCATGTTATATTTCCTATACACAGGCTAACAACAATATCAGACTATACTTTTTTAGCCAAGTAACATGACATAAAGCCATTGCTGGAAAGCATTGTTATCAAAGTGCACTAGCTTCCCTATATATTACATGTTCTTATACAAACTAAGGTACCCAGCTTTGCACAAGTTATTACGTTTATATATTCTACACTACAGATTGGCCATTGTTCCATGGCATGTGGGCTTCAACTCATAATGAAATGGTAAAGACTCAAGTCTGCCTATGCTACATTATTATGTCAGTGTGTATGTATTCTGAACCCATTTTAACACGAAAGTATACCCTATATATCTTTCTTGCTAAACAGCACAACATAAATACCACTGTTTGAGCCCATTGTTATCAAAATGTATTAACTTTTCTATAAATTAGAAGTTGTCATATAGGAAAATACTTTTTCTGTGTAGTTCCACTAGTTTACCTCATTAAAAATATACACAAGAATAATTAATAACCAGATGCACACCCTCAGGGTTCCATTAATATGGGTGCAAAGCTGAGTCTCTGTGCTCTTTCTTCTTGGAGATACAGAGTTACATACACAGAGACAAACCTTTTATTATTATATATAAACAAAGTTATCAGTAGAATATTACTTACATAACATAATGGTAGATTTTACGTTTCCACTCGCTCCTGAAAGACTAAACCATTGCCTTCAGTAGTATCTAAATTACGTGTTCTTCACAACCTTAACTAGTTTTTTTTTGTTACTTTGTGCAAAATTAATTCTAAGATTGTAATGTTTTAACCTATTTTCAGACTGAACCATTTTTTAAGTCTTTCTGGTATTTATTTCTTTGGAATATACTATGCACTTAATATCAAAGGTTTACGTTTTAACGTGGTTGAGACTGATATTTAGTACAGTTAAAACTTGCCAATGGTAAATTTAGAAAAACAATTGCAGACTTGTTGAAGATGTGTTTCCATATAATGCACTGGAGGTGAAACTTCTTGTAAGTTCAAATAACTTCACGGAGTTTATACTATGATAACCTCATCAATTTTAGATGGAATTACACTATTACCAGCTGAAATATTATTTAAATTGTTCTTTATCACTGTAGAAATGAAAGTTTATGGAAGTATCAATTTTTTGCAACATAGTTCATTAGAGTTTTTGCAAGGAAATAGAATAATCATTCAACAGACTTAAGTAACACACAATTATCGGATCTCTTCTGTAGAACACATCAATTAACAACAATCAATCTCACATACTTTTCTACAAACTCTTGAAATTTTCTTTTCTTTCATGGAAGTTTTTGTTACAACATCTGTTAGTGATCCACCGGACAAATACTCCATTACAATCTATACAAAGGAATTTAAAATTTCACTTACATTTTGTTCTTTACCAAAATCATACATACCAGTAACACAAAATAATTTTTACTTCCTGATTTAGGATTCTGTCAGTAATGACATTTCTAACAAATACTCATACCAAAATTCTTCCAAAAATTTATTCATGAAGTTGGAAAAAAGTAACAATAGCTCTTTAGTATTCTTTAAAAGATAGATTTGTATTATATATTTGTTTGTTTGTTTTGAATTTCGCACAAAGCTACTCGAGGGCTATCTGTGCTAGCCGTCCCTAATTTTGCAGTGTAAGACTAGAGGGAAGGCAGCTAGTCATCACCACCCACCGCCAACTCTTGGGCTACTCTTTTACCAACGAATAGTGGGATTGACCGTACATTATACGCCCCCACGGCTGGGAGGGCGAGCATGTTTAGCGCGACGCGTGCGCGAACCCGCGACCCTCGGATTACGAGTCGCACGCCTTACGCGCTTGGTCATGCCAGGCCAGTATTATATATAAAGCTACGTGGTTCACAGAAGATAAATATATTAAATTCATGTTTAAGAGTGTTGAACTAGCAAAGAATACTTTTCTACCTCTTTGTTAACTTTTTCTATTTGTAATTTTCATTTTTCAATACATTCTTTTATATAATTGGTGACTAAATCTGTGATCTGGTTCCTAACAGTTATAAAAAATTAAGTAAGATCGCATTTTGTGTAAAAAATTGATTACTTAATGTTTATAGCTTTTCCTAATACACTGTATCATGTAAGCTGCTAATAATTCAACAAACTCAACTTTTCCTGTATTAAACAGTTTCAACAACCATACATAAAATTACGTTCACCTCACCTACAGGGAAGATGAACAAAGCAATGGTATAAACTAAAATGTTACAGATAAACCTTATGCTGGTGAGTTTTTTTGGTTTTTTTTTTGGAATTTCGCACAAAGCTACTCGAGGACTATCTGTGCTAGCCGTCCCTAATTTAGTAGTGTAAGACTAAAGGGAAGGCAGCTAGTCATCACCACCCACCGCCAACTCTTGGACTACTCTTTTACCAACGAATAGTGGGATTGACTGTCACATTATAACGCCCCCACGGCTGAGAGGGCGAGCATGTTTGGCGCGAACCCGCAACCCTCGGATTACGAAGCGCACGCCTTAACGCGCTAGGCCATGCCAGGCCCTATGCTGGTGAGAGATAATGTGGTAGGAACACATTATGCAAGTATAAAGTTATTCTAAATATATATACATATATGGAATGAATTAAAAATTATTGTAACTGAAGCAGATGTGTCTCCAACTCACAATCCTTCCTCTAAAACTATTTATAATCACAATTAAGAAAAAATCAGATCTGCGAAAGTGGCATACAAAACGTTTCTTAAATTTGTCATGTTGCTCAATATAAACAAATTAATTTAATAAAGACAGTATCTTAACCCATACATTATAACATGTCAAATTATAAATAAAATAAAGTAATATGTAACACTATGAACACTTACCCAGAGTTCTTCACCTACAAGATAGGTGTCAATGTAGTTTACTATATTTTGGTGTTTGTGTTCCCTTAATCTAAGAATTTCAATGATGTACAGTTCAATTTTACTTTCATGGGATAAGTTTATTTGCTTGATAGCAACTGTTCTACCAGTGCCAATTTCTGACGCTTTATAAATAATTCCTGAAGCGCTGAAACAATAAAAAACATTATAATCTGTGGTGTGCTGGTTACCTGATACAAAGACATCACTGTATTCTTGTAATAAAATTATTATGCCTTCACATGTTTCTAGCCTTATATTTTTGTAAGGTCGTAATACTGTATATTTACACTATTATACAGTATTTCTGTTCTCCTGTTACATTCAAGATACATCCATTATGTAATGTTAGTTTTGAATCTTTAATTTTGTAATTCAGATAAGCCTACCTGCATAAATTAATCCTTTTTTTCTTATGAATACATGCTTTTAAGCATAACAATGCTAATGACACATGGCTTACTTTGCTCAATATACGTTGTAACCCTTTCTATGGTGTAATTTTATTCTTCGTAATCTCCAAATTTCCCCTTTTACATCGAAATATCCAATAATTTATAACACTTTCTGAACTATGAGACTATGTTTGCTGGGACAAGTTATTTTTAATGCAAAGTTTTGTTGATGTAAAATATACTAGCTGTATTTGGATAAGATGAATCACACTGCCCACTTGTAACTAATTTTTTTCCTTGATAGATCATAATGTGGCAAGGTGTTTCTAATGTTGAACATTTGTATATTTTCTAAGTTAAATCATATTTTCAATACCAATGGGTTTACCAGCCTGTCCTTTGCATCACATATAGTGGTTTGTTTGTTTTTAAATTGAATTTCGCACAAAGTTATTCGAGGGCTATCTGTGCTAGCCGTCCCTAATTTAGCAGTGTAAGACAAGAGGGAAGGCAGCTAGTCATCACCACCCAACGCCACCTCTTGAGCTACTCTTTTACCAACGAATAGCGGCTAGCTCAGATAGCCCTGGAGTAGCTATGCGAGAAATTCAAAACAAACAAACTTAAAACTTTGTGGAAGGTTGGAAAAGAATGATATTGCAATTTGTTTTTGCGCCAGCCGTCTCTAATTTAGCATTTGTTTTGGAATTTCTCACAAAGCTACTCGAGGGCTATCTGTGCTAGCCGTCCCTAATTTAGCAGTGTAAGACAAGAGGGAAGGCAGCTAGTCATCACCACCCACCGCCAACTCTTGGGCTACTCTTTTACCAACGAAAAGTGGGATTGACCGTCACACTTTAACGCCCCACGGCTGAAAGAACGGGCATGTTTGATGCGACGGGGATTCGAACCTGCGACCCTGGGATTACGAGTGGAATGCCAAAGTTTTAAGCATTCGTACTTTGGACTCAGACTTCGGTCCAACTCCAATACAAAACGTCAAACCTGAATTCAAATATTAATAATTGTAATTACCCTATTCAATTACCATACTTTTCTTTAAGTTTATACGAATAAAAGCTGATGAGGAATATATTATTTTTTTAAACTTACCCATAACCAATTTTTTTAAAATTGGTATATTTCGTATACGGATCTTCCATTGACACTCGAGTTTTAAACTTTTGTAGAAAGTCTTCATACGTCATATTGTTACTGATTCTGAGATCTTTTGTTTCAAATCCAAAAGATGAGCAATTATTTAATGCTCCCTCTTTTTCAACAGGTTTTGCACACTGGTAATGAAATGCAATCATTAATATTACAACTATGAAGTAATAATTCCAACTCAATGATATACGTATATTTAGAAAGTAACTGAAAATTCAATGCTCTGACACAAGTGATGTAAACAAAGAGCAGCTTTTGAATTATGTAATCACAAGACTGAAAAATAAACAAAATCCTGTATATAATGCTCTAAGTTATACCATTAAAGTTATGAACCACCTTGAGGTTAAACAATTTAACTTGTAATATAATTCATTATAAAATATGTCATTTGTATTGCACAGGTGTAAAAGATAAAGCAAACATTAATGCTTGTGTAACAATACTGATATCAAAAGAAAACAGACTGGATATTTCTTACGGTGTTTCTAATTAAACGACTCCTGACGAAATGGATGAGAGTTTTTGAATTTGTATCATCCCTCTTAGTGGACACAACATTTTTCTCAATTTGTTCTTCCTATAAAAAAATACCCATGTTTGAATAAAAGTTGTTATCTTCCATAAACAATTTTTTACACATTGTTAAATGTAGAAAATACTGTAAAACACTACCCGTAAGTCTCAGAGTTATTTTAATCTTCTAATAAGGTACTTTCCTCCTCTCACAAAATTAGCGTTTCCTGTTTTGTTCTGCCCTCCATAGACGATTTTTTTATAACACATTCCACAAGCCTTTTGCACCCACCTATTGGAATCAGGGCCGTCGAGAGCCATTACGGGCCCCAGGACAGCAAGCATTAAGGCCCCCTTCCACAAACAGCTGGCAAAGCATTATATACAGGCTGTCCTCCTGGGCCTCTCGACACCCGGACCCAGGGGCACTGGCCCCCCTGACCCCCTCTCGTCGGGCCTGATTGAAATCATAGATTTCAACAAATCTCCCACGCAAATCATCATGCGTCATCTTTCCACCAATAGGAATACACAACCGTCACGTTACGCATGCATGTATCTCTCTCTTATGTGCCACTATCGAAACATAATTTTTTTTTGGTAATGATGAAGTTTAGACATTTTTCTTTTTGTTCAAGTTCTGCTTAGAGTGGTTGACGTTAGTGTAACTTACTATTTATTTCAAGAAATTTCCGCTTTGACTTTGAAAAAATTTATTTACTAGTGTTTTAATTTTTCACTTGTTTGTTCGATTTCAAGCCCGAATTCCAAAGTTAACGTTATGTATTACTTCGGATCTTTCTCATTTATGTGATGTCATACTTCGAGCCATAGGTGTAAGCAACCAAGAAAGCTATTTATTTGCATTCGTTCACAGGAAAATTGAGCATTATACGGGGCAACATTTGTCTGAAAGGGATTTTGATCATTTCTCTTCATCCCAACCGAGTTTGCCATGCCTTCTCACACGCTTCCCGAGGATTCTGATCAACTTTCATTTGTTTTGTTTTTCGACTTTATTTCTCACCAGATGTTTTGTTTCTACATTCTACTTCTTATCGTCCCAGTCTTTCCCTTTCACAAAGTTCTGCCTCTCTACCTCATTTACTTGATATTTGGGTTTGTGTTGAGCACTTTACCTCTTAGTTGGGTGGTAGCATCAGTATGCCTCGTCCCTTCGTGCCATGGATCATTTCCTTCTCTCTCTCTCTTAACATTGGATAGATTGTTCGTGTCTGGACAAAAAAAAATGGTAGGGTTCACTTCTGCCTGTTCGGGTGTTGGAGTGGTAGATCACAAATCTCCCATTCATCTATCGAGTATTCACTATTCCTGTCTTTGTCATACTGTGATGACTCTGTTGCAGTACCTCTCCTCGGTCCATCTCTTGTCTGAGATTTTTCACAGGAACATGAAGGAGTTTTCTGGGAAAGTCCTCTCACTCCTTATTTCCACATTGGCAATAACACTATGTAACACAAATTTTGTTCGTGGATAGTAAGTGTTATTTCTTAATTGCTTATGTTGTAAAAGTACAAGAAATAGCCATTATTCCCTTCAAACTTTGCTTTTGTGACATGGATAATGACATTTAGAAATTAACTTATTTTCTATGTAAAAACGTGCAAATTTTCACATTTTCGTTTGCATAAGATCTGAATAAAACAACATATGAATCGACATTTACATTTATTTATATTGAAGTTATTCAAAAATAAACAAAAATGTTTAAAAGTGAGTAGTTTTTCGAGATTTGCGACTGTAATGTAAATCACTTTCACGTATCTGGCGGAGTGGGTACAGGGAACTCAGGTCACAAAAGCAAAGTTTGAAGAGGAAAATATGTCTTTTCCATTTATTTTAGGCATAAGCAAGTGAAATAATAATACTTTCTGTCCAGGAAGAAAAAAAAGAAAAAAATTGTTACATATTATAATCCACCGTTTTTCACCTGGTGACCCATTAGTCTGAGCCAGAGCCGAGCACGGCACCGATTCCTGTCTTCCAACTATCCCCTTCCTAGCCTTGACCTGTTCCTCCTTCCCCTGGTGCCACTACTCATGGTTTTCCTGAAGTCACATGGTTCATCACAAACAGTTCTTATGCCTACCTGATGCGTTTAGGTCTAGTAGAAGTTTATCAAGGTATTATCAGAAGGTTTCATTACCCATTTCTTACTCCTCATCCCTTATTCATTGTACCTGTTTCCTTTTATCCTCCTCAGGATCCCATTCTGTGCCAGCATCTTTCAGAGGTGGTAAAATGACCTTTTTACACCAGAGGTTATCGAATCTTTCTCGCCATGTTTTCGAGGCCTTTCCTCCCGCTAGTTTGTGGCCCCAAAAATGACCAAGCAAGGAGTGTCATGAACTTGTCCAGTGTCAATAAACATGTTCATGCTTAATTATGGAATCCGAACTTAAATTTTAGTGAGATCTCTCTCTTCAGCTTTGGATGACTAAGCTGGGCATCTCCAATGCATATCTTTTACAATCCTGTATCAGAGTATTATCATCCATATCTTTAGTTCTCTATCATTGGGTAACATACAGTTTCATGCTCTACCCTTGGGGTTGGCTGTAGCACCATTGCATTTTAGAAGCCCTCTCTCTGTATCTTATTCTTTGGAATTGTGTTTTTACTTGTTTCTGGCAACTGGTGTTTTTGTACTCATTCCAAACAAGAGTTGGCTAATCATACTCATTAGCTGTTTCTCGAAGCTGCTTAATCAAATTGCTTTAGGGGATGATGTCTTCATTAACTCCTTTGACACACCTTGTATGGGGCTCATATGTGGTCCCTTCAATGGGTTCTTCACGATAAATGAAACCATGCTCAGGATGTTAAATTCTCCCATCCCCTTCTAAAGTTATGGACAAGCCTTATTGCGGTTGGGCAAAGTTAATGTCTCGGAGAACATCCCACTTCCTCCTACATGGCCAAATTTGCATGTCTTCATTGATGTATTCTCTTCAAGACTGTGTTGCAAAAGTTTTTGCCCTCTTCATATCAATGTTCTTGAACTCCTTGTTGTTTCAGATCTGAAAGATCAGTGGATAGTATACTTATGCCCCTTTGAATCATGCTCTCTGATGGCCAGAAAATTGCAGATACCCTAGGTGAAAGTTTTCTCGTGCATCTAGCACTTCTGCTTCATCCCTCAACTTCTTAGTCATCAACATACTAGCAGAGCAGTCACCTATTTTCTTTTGAGCTGATCGTCTCTATGACCATAATCACCCTTTATGCTGGTGGAACTTACGATTGCTCTTCATTGATCTTGTAGTACACTAGTTGGACCTGATGATATTCACTATAAAATGCTATGCCATCTCTCTCCTGCCTCTCTTGCTATTATTCTGGTTATTTTTAACTGAGTTTGGCAGGAGAATGTTTTTCCTGATGCTTGGCAAAATGCTACCGCCTCTCACTTTCAAGCCTGGGAAGGATTCCAAGATTCTTTGAAACAACCACTCAAATGCTTTGACGAGCGGTCTCTGTAAGATATTACAGAGGATTTTTCTTGCTCATTTTTTGGTTCCTTGAATTAAATAATTTTCTCTTGCCCATACAGTTTGGGCTCCAATGACAGTGCTCCATCATGGACCACATGATTTGACTTGAAACGTTAATCCGGGAATCATTCTCAAGCAACAACATATTGTTTCTGTATTTTTACATAGAGAAAGCTTATGACACTACGTGGAGGTTTGCCATCTTGCGAGACTTCCAATCAAATCCATTATTAAACATTTTTAATGGACTGGTGATTCAAAGTCCGTGTGGGTTTAACAATTTCCCATTCTTTCCCACAGGAACTTGGAGTTCCTTTGGGCTGTGTCTTGAGTGTCGCACATTTCATTATAAAGATTAATGCCATCAGCGGACAATTCATTCCTACAGTTGCAAGTAGTCTTTATCTCAGTGGCTTCTACTTCTCGTGACAGTCTTTGATTATGAGGTTCATTGAATGGTAGCAACAGATTGCCCTCACTCATTTATTGAAGTGGACCACAGCAAAGAGTTTTACCTTTTCTCGCTCTAAAAGCGTTTGTATGCATTCATGCTACAAATATTGTATTCATTCCCATCCTGAACTCTGTCTTGGGAGAAGCTGTGCTTCCTGTGATCCCTGAAGCAATGTTCCTGGGGCTTATCACTGACTGTAAGCTGACCTTTACTCTACGCATCAAATAGCTATGTGTCAAGTGTACAAAGGCACTGAGCGTCCTCCTTGTCCTCTCTTCCACCTCCTTGGGAGCAAGTTGATGTTTTATGCTAGAAATCTATTGTGTCTTCATTCATCAAAACTGGACTACAAGTCACTGTGGCCTAGAGCTCTGCCAGCAACTCCTCCTTGAAGTTTACCATCATGGGATTCAGCTCTTCACAACGGCCTTTCGCACTTCTCCAGTCCAGGGTTTGTACACTGAGAATCATGAAACTCCTCTACATCTCTAATGTTTGCAACAGTCTTTACTGTATGCTTCAAAACTTCGATCTCTACCACAGCATCCCACCTTGGGTTGTGTTTTCTTTCTTCAGTGGCTCATGCTTTTTTAGAATAGATGGTTTGCCATTGTTCCTTTTGGCCTTCGTATCCAGGTGCAGTTCACTAAATTAGGTCTGTCCTTCGACAAAACTGCTTTATCCACTGGTCAGCCTATCTGAATAAGGCAGATACTCACAATTGGAAGTACCTTCTTATATTTGCCGAATATATCCAAATAAATGGGAATGAAAGGTGACTGTGGGCTCTACCATGGTTTGGTGGTTTCACACAGAATCCCCTCATGTTATTTAATATATTTAATAAAATGTTTCTTTTATGCACTACCGAAATTAAATAATATTAAGTACTATAGAAGAATAATTAATATACCACACAAATATAAATAAGCGTTTGCCAACAAAGATTAATTATAATATTTGTTTTTGAGTGCAAGACTAGAGGGAAGGAAACTAGTCATCATCACTCATCGTTCCACTCCTTTACCAAAGAATAATGGAATTGACCGTCACATTATAACGCACCTGTGGCTGAAAGGAAAACAATGTTTGATGTGACGGGGATTCAAACCCGCTACTGTCATCATTTTACGAGACGAGCGCAGTAACCATTTGGCTATGCTGGGCCTGATTATAATGTCTCGAGTGCTATATAGAACGTTCTAAATTTGACCTTAAAGACATGAATGATGTTAAATCTCCTATTTAGATAAAAAATCGATCTTTCGTGTCTTTATTGTTTTTATCATAAAATAATAATTCCTGTATTGTTCTGTGCTGTTGGTTTGTTGCAACATTTTCAGATATAAAAGATAGTGTAAGCAGTATTGACTGATTTATTTTGTGAGATTATATTTCACAACTTTTTTTTAATAAGAGTTAAAAGCAGACGATCGTTGGAAGTTGTGTTTGTAAGTCGCTGATCTAGATGTTAAGGCCTCAATAAAGTATATAAAAATGCAACAACTGAGCGAGCTGGCTGGAAGAGAGCGAAAATCGAACTTAATCAACTGAAAGGTAGTTTCGGTCAAACAAAGGTTAGGTAACGTAAAGTTAAACTTCGTGGGAACGAATGGCCTAACGGTTAACATGTTAAAGGGAGATTAGCAATTTTCTGACATTTTGAGAGAATAAGTTGTCTTGTCAAAACGTTTTCTAAGACCACTGAACTTGCCTTTCACAAAAACAGCAGATGTGTATCAAAAGTGAGGATACTGTTATGATAAAAGAAACAACAAAGGTGAAAGAAATAAGAGAGTTATACACTGTTATTGATCAGATTAAAAATAAAGATAGTTTAGTTTTTCATCTAGATTCTAAAGCAGTTTATTGACAACAAAGAGAGAACTCTATTGTATACTATTTGAAATGCAACTATGATGTACATACATGTAGTGTAAATTCTTTTTGTGCGTATAACTTGTTTTAAATATACACTATTTTAAAATAAGCGAAGTGTGTACTGTTTATTTATTGCCAAATTTATCGCCACCAACAAGTTACATACTTTGTCCAACACACCCATATATTTCACTTGCATTACTGTATACTTTTAGGCAAAAAAATGCTTGACAAACATAAATTAATTTAATCACTTTAAAAAAATAAACTTTAAACAGGTAACCCTGGCATTTAATTTATGCGATAAACACCAATAAAAAATCATGTAATCGTGTTTAAATCAAAGTTTTTTTATAATGGGCTAAAGAATTGTCAGTAAATATCCTACATTAGGCGGTTTGAAATAAAATCTCACCTTCAGTTCCTGAAGAAGTAGAAAAAAACGTTTTAAGAGATATGAATATTGAAAATACTCCACACAAGATTATTATAAGGTTTATTAAGTATTGAACACTCGTATCTCCGACTGGGCAACTATGGTGATTGCAGCATTTCGGATGCTCAGGATAACTGACAAAATACAGCAGGTTCAAAGATGTCAGATTTGTAAAATGTTCGTAACAAGTTAATTAACTTATTATTTTCGTATACGCACCGACAGTATAGATAAACATCTTTACAAACATCCGTAGGACCAACAACTGCAATTACATTAGTGTAAGTGTACAATAAGTGAGTAATTGCGAGTTATGCAAATTAACACAAAAGGTATGCCTCAATAATTATTTATTCCACAACAAATTTAAGGATATTAGAACAGAATTACGGATTCAATTCAAATAAAGAGACAATATAATCATCTTTGTTGCTTTAATTCCATGTTTTCACAATCAAATACTTTTCACGTGAAGTAATCAAACTAATTTTTTAAATACAACTCTTGACTTACCCAAATTCGTCAATGTAGAAAATATTGTAACAAATAAGAGTGATAACACTTTCTATGACAACTACTAAGCACAGGTTGGTCTTAATAAATATGTTGTCAGAAGGTATTTTGAAAAATGAAACCATTTTGATAAGATATTACTTTATAAACTATCAAATACGCCGTTTGTACATCAGATTGATTAGCATTATTGTTTCTTGTTTCCAAGGCTTTACCCTTAGTTACGTGACGTGTCTACAATATCAGACGAATAATTGTTGTTAGAAGAGAGAGTTGCTGTATTTTTGTATTTTAATGGCCGTAACAATAATATGTAGATCTGCACTGAACTTGCAAAAATATGTTACAATTTACAAATTCGAGAAAAAAAACTCGAAAATTCAACTCAAATCGAAACTATTACGAAAGAACAATTGAAAGACAAGTATAGTGAAAGCCGAACAAAATATATATAATAAAAGATCGAACAATCGCCGACATTCCAAATACTATATACGTAGTTCTTGGAATTCTACGCATGCGTCATTGTTGAAAAGTATATTATCTAACGAAGATCGCGAGCTCGAAATGTCATCTTTCTTTTAAAATAAAAATGTATAAAATTTAGCAATTGTTTAACCTTTTAGTTTCAGTCAGTGTGCTATTGTCTAATCAGCAAATAAATCTGCAAGTAAGTTTATTCGTAAGTTAAGGTGTATTAAATTTAGAATTTCTGTTGAAATACTGTTTGAAAGTTAAGCCAACCAGTGAATAATTTGTGTAAATGGCCCGGCATAGCCAAGTGGGTTAAGGCGTGCGAATCGTAATCTGAGGGTCATAGGTTCGCATCCCCGTTGCACCAAACATGTTCGCACTTTCAGCCGTGGGGGCGTTATAATGAGACGACCTATACCACTATTCGTTGGTAAAAGAGTAGCCCAAGAGTTGGCGGTGGGTTGTGATAACTAGCCGCCTTCCCTCTTGTCTTATACTGCTAAATTAGGGACGGCTAGCACAGATCACCCTCGAGTAGCTTTGTGCGAAATTCAAAAAAACATACAAACAAAGAGTTAATTTGTGACACATTTGTCTTTAATCTATCAACATCTTGAAAACTGTTCACAACACCTTACTTATAGAAACCTACATGGAAACTTCGAAGTATCGTGGCAACAAGATAACTCTGTGTCTGCATGTTTACAGCTTTCAGGTTCACGTTATCAGAGATTAGCAATTTGCAAATTGAACAGTTCACATAAGTGGTTGCAAAAATCACTCCCCCCACTTCATCGGGTGTAAAAAGTCTACGCCCCTGGTTGCGATGGCTACCTTTTATAATTGTTAGGCGAGGTTCTTGAAATTTCAGTCGGCAGCAATACTCATATATAAATACATATATACATTTTGATTCCTATGCTCAAGAATATTCTATAAATTTAGAGACTAGGCGGGAGTTTTGCAACACACATTTAGCAGTATAAATTACATACATTTATAAATATATATTTAACTAAAATTAAAATAAATATATAATAGTAAATATGTTTCGAATTCGAATGTCGTCGGTGTTTGGGTAGTAAAAGTTCATACCCTGGAGGGTCAGGTTCTGTATGACCTCTTCCTCCTCCCCGTACTTGGTTTTTGGAATTTCGCACAAAGCTACTCGAGGGCTATCTGTACTAGCCGTCCCTAATTTTGCAGTGTAAGACAAGAGGGAAGGCAGCTAGTCTTCACCCCCCAAGAAGCCAACTCTTGGGCTACTTTTTTACCAACGAAAAGTGGGATTGACCGTCACATTATGACGCCCCCACGGCTGGGAGGGCGAGCATGTTTGGCGCGAATCGGGCGCGAATCAGCGACCCTCAGATTACGAAGCGCACGCCTTAACGCGCTACCCCATGCCGGGCCCCTACCCCGTACTTATATTCTTGGCTGATTGATATTTATGACTGTGAACTGAATTTCATTTGGTCCTTTTCAGGACAATGTCCATGTATCTTGGCTCGTATACAGTTTTTATTCTATTAGCAGAATGTCAAGTTTGCTTGTAGCATTTTTTAATACATAAATAAACTATAAATATGTAAATTTTTAATTATTATTTAAACTTTATATTTTTTATTATTATTTAAAATTTATATTTTTTATTATTATTTAAAGTTTATATATATTTTTTACTATTTATTTTTATATTTGAAATATAAGTTAACTGGGGAGAGATGTTTAGGACTAGCTTCATCATGTATGAGGTACCGGTCTAGTTCGCATAGTAATTCGTTTTTCATCCAATTCTTATTAAAGTACATAATTGTAATATGTGGGAGTCTATCTGGTATGGTTGGTATGTTCTAGTATTTGTGAATGAATTGAGATGATATTGTTCTTGGAACTCTGTATGCAGTTGTGAGGAGTGTGTTTTGGATTGTTTGTAGTTTAGTTTTAATTATTTTATTGCTTACAGTTATCCATGCTGGAGCTGGATAGTCTATTACAGGTCTAATATATGTTTTATAGATTTTTAGTATGTTATCTGTAGATGCTTCACTGTTTTTACCAGTCAGACTCCTAGCATAGTTAGTTCTTCGTCAGACTTTATTTTTAATTTCGTCCACATGATTGATCCAAGTTAGTTTTGAATCATAGGTCAGACCTAAAAATTTTGCCGATGGGGCAATCTGGAGTAGAGTGCCATTCATATATAGTTCTGGCTGTTGTTTTTTTGTGTTTTGTGGATTTCGTAAAGACCACGAGTTGTGTTTTTGCTGTGTTTATTTTTATTCTATATTTTTGACAGTATTCACTTATTCTATTTAGTTGTGGTTGTATGTTCGTGGCTGCTATCGTGGGTGTTTCGGCACTTTTCCAGACTGCCACATCATCTGCGAACTGTGAAGAGAATCCATGATTTGGATCCCTCAGTGGAATATTGTTTACATACATGATGAAAAGTATAGGGCTAACCACCCCTCCCTGAGGGACACCAGCTTGTGGAGTAAAATATTCAGAAAAAGTTCCTTCAACATTTACTCTACATTTTCTATTTTTCAAAAAGTTAGATAACCAGCGAATAATTCCTCGCGGTAGTTCCATTTCATTCATTCGGAACCTTAGACCATCGTGCCAAACAGTGTCAAATGCTTTCTCGATATCAAGGAAGCAAGCGACAGTACATTCTTTTTTGTTGAAACTATCTATTATGGTTTCGGTTAATCTGATTAGGTGGTCTGTCGTTTGTCTAAGTTTCCTGAATCCATTTTGTTCTTTTGGTAATTTTGATGTTATCTCCAAGAATGTGGAGAGTCTAGTACTGATTATTCTTTCAAGAATTTTGCCTACACAGCTGGTCAGGCTGATTGGTCGGTAGCTATTAGGTTTATTCGCTGGCTTTCCTTCCTTATAGAACATTAATATATTTGCAAGCTTCCAAGAAACTTGGATGTATCCTGAGGATAGTGATAAGTTAAAAAGTGAATTTAAGTGGTCAAACAATTTCGGAGTACCCTTTTTTAGGAGGATAGCTTGTATTTCGTCTTCATCTGGTGCTTTGTTTTTTGTGTTTTTTATTGCTTCTAGTAATTCTTGAAGGGATATTTCATTTGTTATTAATGTGCTTGCATAATCTGTATCGGAACTTGTATTTGTATCAGTTATGTTTACTGGAAAAATTGGCTCAAATTGATGTTTATTGTTTACAATGTGATTAGTGACTATTGTAGAAATATGTATTCATATTTGGATCAGTGTGAGTTTCAAATATATTTTGGAGTTGATCTTTGAAAGCTTCGGCTATTTCTTTATTTGTGTGTGCTATAGTGTTATTATGTTCGAGTGGAGGATATTTCTTTGTGTTTGTGTTTTCATTTGTGAGTCTTTTAAGATGTGACCAGAATTTTTTCGAGTCAGTCTTATCATTTGGTTTATTGCAGTAATTGTCCCATTTATTTTGTTTTTGTTGTTTTATTTGTGTTCTGATGTGATTTCTAATGTTGTTTATTTGCGTTTTGGTTTCTCTGTTTCTTGTAATCATGTACTGGCTTCTTAATTGTCTTCGTTTTTTGATTAGATTGATCATTTCTGTGGTGGGTTTACATGTGTTGTTTGTTGTTTTATGGTGTTGTTTTGGTATTGTTAACTTGGCTGCTTTCTGAAGGCATTCCGTAATTGTTTGACAGTAGTTATCCATTTCGACATGTTTTAACTTCTTTTATAACTTTATTAGGTAACAGGTTATCTAATTCCTGTTTATAATATTGCCAATCTGCTTTTCTGTAACTAAATTTTTCTTTCCTATATGTTATATTTTTATGGGGGCGAGATCAAAGACACAATATATTGGGAGGTGATCACTGTCAACATCCTTTCCCACTTGAAATTTTATTAATTTCTGGCTTAGGTTATATGTGCACATACACAGGTCTAGTATGTCACTGGAGTTAGTGGCATACGCTGTATGTGTGGGGGTGGTATCATTTACTAAAGCTATATTATTATCGTCTATGAATTTTATTAGATTTCTACCATTGGAATTTGAGCTTCGGCATCCAAAGGTAACATTTTTACTATTTAAGTCCTCCATAACTATGGAGTTTTGGTTGTGGGAAAGGATGTTGCTAAGTAATGTTATATCTATTTGTTTGTTAGGTGAGCAGTAAATTCCTGCTACTGTTACTTCAGTTTTATTCCTTTGCAGGATATCTACAGTATCATGTTCATTGCTACTGCTAAATTTAATTTCTATTACTGAAAGCTCCACTTTGTAGAAAAGCATTATGCCTCTGTTTTCATCATTTTTATTTGTTCTGTCTTTTCTTATGGTTGAATAATTTGCTATTTTAAATCTATTGTTATTGTGTATTAGAGTTTCGCTTACTATTATAATATGGGGGTTAGTTTCTTGTATTAGGTCTTCGATCTCATGTTTCTTGGAAGCTATTGCACCTTGGATGTTGATATATACTACTGTGAACATTGTGCTGTTAGCATGTATCCAGTAAGTGTTGATATTATGTCGGGTGTGATGTGTTTTTTGGAGATATTGATCAGTAGTTCAAAACGGTTAGTTTTCTGGTTTGGTTTGGTGTTTTCTGTTACGAATTCTGTAATTATGATTTTGATTATTGTTGTGAATAGGCTTGTTTTATCTGATGTGTTAATATTTGTTTCTTGTATGGTGGTGCTGTTTTCTTCTGGTTTTTTGTGTTTGTGTTAAAGTGTTCTTGTCCTGGGTTTTAATGTTCTGCTCTTGCTGTTTGTGGGGTTGTTTTACTTTCAGCATTTACGTGGTTTTTGTTGTTTTGTTGAATTCTGTTGATATGTCTGTTTTAGGTAAGCTGTTTGTATTAGGTTGGTTTTGTTCTGTTGGTGTTCTGATCTGATAAATACGTTGCTTTATTTGTTTGTATTTATCACATTCTTTGTAATTTGCTGTATGGGTTTGACCACAGTTACAACATTTAGGCGTTTCCTTATCTTTTTTGCATTGGTTGATATGGTGTTCCCCGCCACATCCGCAGCATCTCGGTGTTGCTAAGCAGGCTGCTGAGACATGCCCATATCTTTGGCAATTGTAGCATTGTGTTACAACAACTACTGGAGTTTTCAGTTGCTCTACTTGGTATTTTTTATACCAAAGCGTTATTCCATTATTTATTAATTTTTGTATGTTGTAACTGTCGTCAATATCAATGCGTATGAGATTCGTGGGTGCCTGTGTTTTCTTTGAGATTATACGTTCTATTTTATTGTGTGGAATGCCTTGTTCATCTAAAGCTTGTGTGACTGATTCTAAGTTAATGGTCTGGTGAACCCCTCTTACCACAACGGCTTTAGGCTGCTGCTCACTTCCTGGAAGGTGAATTTTAATTTTTCCTGGTTTTAAGGTATCTGCTGGCCCCTCCTCTACTAATCTGTTAAGGTCAGCTACGTCATGCCCTTGAACAAAGACACCGCTTCTGGGCAGACGCTTAATATTAACTATGGTTAATTAAGTTACTTTTATTATCGTGGTAAGTAAACTTGGCAACAAAACTTAGCTTGTAATACAAATTTGGAAATTATATAGTTTTAATTTCCTAGTTTTATAGGACAACATTTAAAAATGTCTTCAATTTTCCATTGTTTCAGAATTGTGATATTTGCATTTTAAGTATTTCCTCTTTTCTCATTTATTGACCACTTGTCCAAGAAGTACAAAATTTAACATAAGTCGCTCATTATAATGTTGTTATTACTCAGATAAAGTATAATTTTTTACAGCCTTCAATCTCATTTGGTTACAGAGCCATAAACTAGAAAATCAAGTCCATTTAGCCACACCCATAATTAAGTTTTCTCTTTCACAGGTTTCCAATATTTAGTTCTCTTTGATATTTAAAACTATATACTTTTAACCAAAAGAAATCCAAATATTATATTACATAATTTTCTGTACAGGAGTTTGTTTATTTTGCTTCCAGTGCAAATTTTATTCCCACAGGAAACACATTTGCAAGTTTAGCTAAATTTGTATTGGGTCTTATTAAATAGTAAGAAAGCCAGAAAATTTTGATATTCCTGGGACAATGTGTGCTTTCAGCATGTTATTTTGTATTCTTTGTTGCATTTTTGATGAACTAACAATCATTTAATGCAGTGATACCATTATAATAATAGTTTTAATGAAGAGTTGATAAAAAAAAAGACCCAGGTAAGTACTATATTTCTAGTTTTTCATAAAGGTAATTAAGATATAAGTTTTAGATTAGGTTAAATAAATAGAAAAAACAAAACATTTTCCTGTGATATGCTGATTAGTGACCAGTGCATTGCATGATTGCTGAGGGTAAAGTAAACTACATGTTTGGAAAGTGTTTTACAACTTGCCTGGTGATATCATTAGTCAGACAGAGTTCAAAGAGCAATAAAATTTAAGCATCAATATAGATATACTGTAAAGAACTGAAAGCTATTTAGGATAAAAAATGTGTCATTAAGTCGTTCTAGAAAATGAAAAGAGCAGTGTTTTCTTTTCATGGTATACAAGGTGTAAAAAATGGAAAAAATAATATATGTAAAGTTTTACGGAAAAAACAAATTGAAATTCCAGTGTAATTATCTACTCTTTCTCACAGTTATAACTATTTTTCATACAATTTCCATCTAATGCACAGACTATCACTCACTCCTAGCTTTGAATTACTATCTTATTACACATGTATGCCACATGGCTCAATTGTGTTTAAGCGTGCAAATTAGCATTCAACAACCCTCACCAGTATGAGTGTAACACATCCTCCTATTGCAGCTTATTCGCTCTATGCAGTAAACTCAATTTTCATTTTTTGATTTAACATGACAATGTCAGTCATTTTTATTTTATGGTGTGGTATTTGGTGGGCAGACACCTTGGAGTCCCATGTTGTATCAGGTAGATTGCACAGTTCCCTTACTTTTCATTGTCTCAGCTTTCTCTTTCATCTCCTTTACCAGTTCCTTCTTTCTTGACTGTGTGAACATGTTAGGCTATTATTCACTGATACCTTGTGTGATATCTCAAATGGTAACTACTAATTGGATTCAAATCCTGCTGGAGCCAGGTTTGCTTATTTTTAAGAAGTGTGGGAAACTTTTACCACTAACTCATGGATTATTTGAATTTTGTGAGAAAAATAGACTCGTTTTTCTCACATTTCTCACCTAATCCCCCTATTGTAATTTGTTCCCCCTATTAAGATCCCATTTTCTACTAACATCGCACAGAAGCAGTTCAAGACCTTCTCATAAAAGGTGTGTCATCAAATAGTTTTGTCATGTGGTTTTGGGATTCTATTTCTGAATATGTCACCCCTAAAAAGACTGGGTATTGGTGTCCTGTTTTCAGTCTCTTCCATCTGAATTTCTTCCTTGATGTTTCTTGACCTCCCATGTTATTCTCTCTTGCAGATTGACCTTCTTTTCCAGGGCTTTGGATGACAAGATTAGACTTTTCTCATGTTTATGTTTACATCCTATTACCCAAGTGTCACATCCTTTTTGGTGTGTGTTTCATCCACAAAGATTGTGTTTATCGATTTCAAGCTCTTCCTTCTGGACAGGCATCAGCACTCTATGGTTTAGTCAGGTGGTCTGGTTGTTTGCCCGATTCATTTATTTTCATCAACTCAATCTTCATCATTTTATGTAGGACCAGCCTTTTCTATTTCCAGAGTCTCCTTCCACATCCAGTTCCTCTTCAGAGAAGTTCCTCTGGTGTGGGTGGGTTTATCAAGGTGGAGAAATCATCTGCTATCCATCCCACTCAGTTTCCTTTTTATCTAGGGGTGTTTGATTCATAATTTACATAATAGTTGAGCTCAACCTCCTCCTTTTTGTCTGCAATCAATGGAGGTTTTAGTTCAGAAGGTACTATCAGCATCTTTTCTCCTTGCACTGGAGGCTTTGTTTCTTCCAGTGACTTGGGCATCACTGAAGGCTCTTATCTGTCTGGGTCATACCCACATGTTTTTCCTTCCAGTGGGTACTACAAGTTTATTGCACCTCATCACCTACCCTTTGGATTTTCAGATATTCCTTTCTCTTTCCCTCAGTCCAACTTTCTTTGGTGGTTAGAAAGGAAATACATAACAGTGAAGGTACCTATTTGTTGTACCAGTTTGGATGGCCATGTCTTTACAGATGCATCATTATCAGGGTGGAGTGCATACTGTATTAAACAGGAGTTCTTGGGCCATTTGTCTTGAGAGGAGTTAAATCTTCATATTGACTTCTTGATACTTCTTGCTGTTTATCAGGCAGTGGTTCATTTTTTGTAATCTCTGGGACATTACAGTTATGAAGCATTCCATCAACTCAGTTGTTGTGTCTTACACCACCCCCTCGATGTGGATTTCTGTACGTGGTGAGGGGACCTCCAAGAGGAGGTAAACTGAAAGAACAGAACCTTCTCTGGGAGGTCCCTAACATGCCAATTTTGCCATGAATTCCCATAGACAGACAGCCTTGGGATGGCCCCCCTTAAGTCAGTCGGCTGGTGCACTTGGGTTAGAGTCAACCAAGTACCAGTGTTGGATGTACTCAACAGGTGCTGTGGACATTGTATCTGATGCTGGTGTTTGGGTTTAGCGCTCACAAAACCCTGGCATTGCCACAGTGACCTTGTTTGATATTGTAGTGTGGCCCCTTTAGTGTTGGTCACAAAGAAAAGGGTTCTCCACCCAAGTTGCCTTCACGTAAATAAAAATGGCCACCTTGATATAATGGATGACATCAAACAACTGATTGCTTCCTACCATCCTGGATGTCTCCTTGCAAGAAACATTTCTGAAACCTGCCGGAAAAGTGATGGAATGTAGAAATAAACATAATATATTGAATAGTTAGATAGTTGATTCTCTGTAAGTACTGACCTCCACTAGTGCAAACAATAACTAATTTCATAAACCAATCACACTAATATAAAAATAAGTCTTGCTGGTACCATGCCATTGTTTTTTAAATTTTAACATTGTGCCCTCTTATCATAATGGGGTATAAACATAATGTTTAATAAAATTTAGTCAACTTATTGTAAATTTGGAAGTGAGGAAAGCTGAAGAATACTAGTAAATAAAAGGTTGTTACTGATGGAATTTTGGCAAGCTATAGTTTTAACTGTTGTATACATTGTAAAATGTTGAGAAAAAAAGGTAAAATTCCTACATTACGTGAACATGCATATCATATCAGTCTTATCATTTATTGGAAAAGAACTGTTATTTTGGATCAATTGAATGAAATAACAGCTGGAAATATCGGATAATTTATGAAAGAAATGAAAGTGAAAGTAATTATAAATAAAGATAAAGGTTTGGCAAGTCAACCAGTATGTGAATGACATGTTTTTCTGAAAGTTCAGTGTATTAACTAAGTACTCGCATGATCAGTGGCTTTTAACATATTTATGGTTTCCATGTAGAGTACCTGGTTTGAGACTATTTAAACTTTCCAAAAACATTGATCACTTGAGTACCTCAATTAAACTGTACCCTTGTTATTTATGGAGTACCTGAGGGTCAGTGCTTGGGCTTTTATTCTTTCATATTTACATTAATCATATTGCTAGAGGCATGTCATGAGAATTTACTGAGTTATATTCAAAATTTAATTAAATTACTTTTATTATCATGATGAGTAAACTTGGCAA
Organism: Tachypleus tridentatus; assembly: GCF_004210375.1. Classification (NCBI taxonomy): domain Eukaryota; kingdom Metazoa; phylum Arthropoda; class Merostomata; order Xiphosura; family Limulidae; genus Tachypleus; species Tachypleus tridentatus. The sequence continues at coordinate 21,172,092 of NC_134828.1, read as the reverse complement.
CAAAACTTCGGCTGTAAAATAAATTTGGAAATTATAGTTTTAATTTCTTAGTTTTATTAGACAACATTTAAAAATGTCTTCAATTTTTCATTGTTTCAGTATTGTGATATTTGCCCTCTAAGTATTTCCTCTTCTCTTATTCATTGACCACTTCTCGAAGAACTACAAAATTTGACATAATTTGCTCATTATAATATTGTTATTACTCAGATAAAGTATAATTTTTTTATAGCCTTCAATCTTATTTGGTTACAGAGCTATAAACTAGAAAATCAAGCCACTTAAACCACACCCATAATTAAGTTTTCTCTTTCACAAGTTTCCAATATTTGGTTCTCTTTGATATTTAAAATTATATTACTTTTAACCAACAGAAATCCAAATATTATATTACATAATTTTCTGTACAGGAGTTTGTTTATTTTGCTTCCAGTGCAAATTTTATTCACACAGGAAACACATTGGAAAGTTTAGCTAAATTTTTATTGGGTCTTATTAAATGGTAAGAAAGCCAGAAAATTTTGATAGTCCTGGGACAATATGTGCTTTTAGCATGTTATTTTGTGTTTTTTGTTGCAATTTTGATTAACTAAAAATCATTTAGTGCAGTAATACCATTATAATAATAGTTTTAATTGGGAGTTGATAAAAAAAAGACCCAGGTAAGTACTATATTTCTAGTTTTTCATGTGTATTATTTATTATTATAAAGGTAAATAAAATATAAGTTTTAGATTAGGTTAAATAAATAAAAAAAAAAAAACATTTTCCTGTGATATGCTGATTAGTGACCAGTGCATTGCATGATTGCTGAGGGTAAAGTAAACTACATGTTTACAAAGTGGTTCACAACTTGTGTGGTGATATCATTAGTTAGACACAGTTCAAAGAGCAATAAAATTTAAGCATAAATATACATATATTGTAAAGGGCTTAAAGCTATTTAAGATAGCCAAATGTGTCGTGAAGTCATTCTTGAAAATAAAAAGGGCAATATGTTTTCTTTTCACGGTATATGAGGTGTAGAGTTAAAATGAGGAAAATAACATAACATGTAAAGTTTTACTGAAAAAACACACATTGAAATTCCAGTGCAATTACCCACCCTTATTCACAGTTATAGCTATTTTTCATATGATTTCCATCTCGTGCACAGATTGTCACTCACTACTTGCTTTGAATTACTATCTAATTACGCATGTGTGCCACATGTGCAAATTAGCATTCAACAACTCTCCACCAGTATGAGTGTAACACATCCTTTTTCTGATATTTATATTACCACATCAACCTGCCACAATCAAGGCAGGTTATCTTAATTGCAGGGTATAGCCATACATTACAAACCCTCTCAGATATTTCCAGTGTCAGTGTTTCAGTTGCTCAAAGACGTCATGTTGTGGTTCATTGAACTGTGCTCATTCTTGTCCAGAATAGTTAGAAGAAAAAGAGATGCAGCATTTGAAAACGATTTATAATATTACTTATCCTGAGGCTTGAAAATTGCTGTCCAGCACTTCATCTCAGATGTATGGCTGCTGCATGTCATCCCACAACTACAGTGTGAGTGCAGACAGATATCTCTGTGTCTCCAAAAGAATCATTCTCAAACCAAATGAGAAACCTTCTGAATCAACTTTACATCCATCTCTGTCCCTAACATACATTCCAACAAATCCCAAGATCCACTTCCTCTGGTTCTGGGTACAGGCATTTCTTTAGGTGCATCATCTTCTCCCACCACAAGATTCAAAAGGATCATTTGTTCTTGTCCCCAGTCACTGGAATCCTCTTTAAACAGCATAGACCTACCCAATCGAACCAGGGCAGGATCCATGGAGGATGACAGACCTCCCTCAAATAAAGACAGTAAAGAACAAAAGACATGGACGAAAACAGAAGGCTTTTCCACCCAACTTACCTGCACATAAGTAATAATGTCCAACTTGATACAATGGAACTGTCAAGGTTTACGTTGTAATCTGGATAACATCAAAACACAGATTGCTTCCTACCATTTTGCATGTCTTTCCTTACAGGAAATATACCAGTAACCTGCCAATACAGTTACCTTTCAGTATTTTTTTTTTGTACAGAAATGACAGGCTGTGTGATGGATGAGCACATGTAGGGGTGGCATTGTTGGTTGATTAGCATGTGTCCACCCTGTCTTTGCCACTGGATGCACTCTTGGAGTCTATTCCTATCTTGCAAGGTGTTGCTGTACACTAATGCTAGTGATAACTTATTGTTTATGCATGACACCTTGTTAAGAGGATAAAATTGGTCTTACCTGAAATCTAGTGTGTCTTTTTAAAATCCTAAACTTGTATATTCTTATCCTTTGGTTTTTAGATATATCTCAAGAAATCACAACACATTCATCCTTCCTGAATATTTTATATATTTAAATAAAGTCTATTTTCTCTCTTCTTTTTTTTAATGCTCTTAACATGCTTTTCATAAGTTGCCAGGTAAGTCAATCACGTATTTCAGTTGAAAACAGAGAATCTACCTAATTCTATCTAGTTTCTTTGGTTTTGTACATTTCTTGTCAACAAGCTTTTTTATTTTGTAAAATTTCAGTCATCAACATTATTTTAACTGAACTTTTCATGTTCTTAATTATAGGAATATGTTTTAAAGTCATTTTAAATACTTTATTGTGAGAGAGAAAAATGTAATGTAGATTGTATGGTCAGTAGTATGTACTTAATGGACATTCTCTACTCAATCATACGAAATTAAATGTAGTCATGTTGTTTCGTATTCAGTCAGTAAATCAAACCACCCCACCCACTCCCCCACAAAAATTATATTTACCAAAGAGTTTTGCCTACTTCAAAGGCATCTTCACATTACAAAAGGAGAAAAGTTATAACATTTATGAAAAGTTGTTTTACACCTAATGCAGAAAATGCTAAATCACATGTTCATTGCAAATTAAATCACTTTTTATACCCTAATTTTAAAAGAGACCAGAAAATAGAGAGAATGGTGTTTCTAATTTTAAATATTTCTGGGAGAGCATGCCTCTGGATCTTCCTAAGATATTGTGCATAAAATATGGTGTAGAGTCACAAGCAAGCACTACATAGTACACTGACAGGATTATCTCCCTGATTCATTAGTATCACCCACTTAAACATACTGAAAACCTTGTCTGTTGATCTTTACTAAAGAGATCTTAATATAACCTTTCAATCCCTGGAGTAATTTTAGTAGCTGTGGTGTGAACAATTCACAACAAATCAGTGTCATTACTCAGACAAAGCTCACACAATATTGCAAGTGAAGACTATCGAGGACCAACTAGTGACTAGAATAGAAAGATAACTTCCTCGTTTTTACTTGATAATCAGTTTAAGTTGCATCACTCTGAACAGTCCTTTATACATCACTATTTCTTGTCTATGAAGACCAAAGTTGTACACCACTTCATAAGTATTTGGTGGATCAGAGCAAGATGTATTGATTATCTTTCTTATGAAGTAGTTTGATCCTAGAGACACTTGTCACCTTGTAATTCAGAAGTTACTTTTTGTTTCATGAATGTTTAACAGAATTTAAATAAATAACTTTTTCTTTAATTATGTTTTTTATGTAAACCATTAAGATTTTCTGTACTTAATCTTTACTCATAGAAAACGATTTTAAAATAATAAAATCTATTTATTTTATTATAATTTCTTCAATAAAGAAATATGATTTGATATAAAATTGTAGAAAGACTTGCCAACATTATGGTTAACAATGTGTCTAAGGTAATTAACCACCTTAATACAAAAGTATCCAATACCAAATAATTAGTAATAAACTGTCAGTGATGTCGAGAAACCCACTTGTTGAGAAATTTATATGCAAAAACGGCTCGTTTGGGTTGAGAAAATATTTTACATAGAAGAGCGAACAACGTTTCGACCTTCTTCGGTCATCGTCAGGTTCACAAAGAAAGAGGTAACTGACCGGAAGCTGACCACATGTTTGAAAGGGGTTGTGTAATTGTGTGTCGAAATGTAGAGGGCGGTATTAGATGTTTGAATATATAATTTTATTTATTTTATTATATTAATATAGGTATAAAGGTGTTCCTTTATATTGGTTTATTTTGGGTTTAAGTTGTTGTATAAGTAAGGCTTCTTTAATTTTGCGTTTATTTATGTTTGTTTCTTTATTTAGTATTTGAGTGTTTTCTATGGTTATGTTGTGTTTATTTGACTTGCAGTGTTCGAAAACGTGTGAAGGTGACTTTTTTATGTTCTTTGAATCTGGTTTCCATTTTTCTACTTGTTTCGCCAATATAGAAGTCGTGGCAGTTATCACATTGTATTTTATAAATAATGTTGGTGTGGTGTTTGTCAGTGTAGTTTTTACATAGAATAGACCTCAGTTTTGTGCCTGGTTTTTGAATAAATTTGGTATTAACTGGAATGTCATATTTTGTTACTAATTTTTTGCCAAATGTTGGTTATTTGTTTGCTGATGTCAGGAATATATGGTATACAGCAGTATATGGTTTCGTTGTTTTTTGATTCGTGAGCTGTATTTGGTGGTCGATTTTGCTTTTTGTCTAGGTGTGTGCGTATAATGTTTTCTACGATTTGTGGAGGAAACTTATTGATGTTGATGAAGTATTGTTTTATTTTGTCTAATTCATCGTTAATTTTATCTGGTGAGCATAGTTTTATGGCTGTGTTTATTTGGTTTCTTAGTATGTTGAGTTTTTGTTTTGTTTCATGTGCTGAGTCCCAAGGAATGTATAGTCCAGTATGGGTGATTTTTCGGTGGATTTCTGTTTTGAATTGTGTGTCGGTTCTTGTAATTTTGAGGTTAAGAAATGATATTTGATTGCTTTCTTCCTGTTCACATGTGAAGTTAATGTTGGGATGTATAGAGTTAATGTGATTGAAAAAAATTAAGTATGTGTTCTGTAGATTTGAATCCCGCAACCGTGTCATCTATATATCTGTACCAGTATAGTGGTGGATGTAATGCTGTGTTAATTGCTTGTGTTTCAACTTGTGTCATAAAAATATTGGCTAGAACTGGTGATACTGGGTTGCCCATGCTTAGGCCATTTGTTTGTATATAGTTTTGGTTGTTGAACATGAAGTTTGTCTTTATCGTGGTGAATTCTATGAGGGTTGCTATCTGGTTACTGGGAATTTTATGTAAAATATTTTCTCAACCCAAACGAGCCGTTTTGCATATAAATTTCTCAACAAGTGGGTTTCTCGACATCACTGATTATTATTTCATCACGGCGATTGTACGAGAAGTGTAAGTTTTTTGTGTTTTTCTCAGTGTATTTGTACTTACCTGTTACCATTATGTCTGAACTAGCATACCGTACACCACTATTAACAGTACACGCTCACACGATCGTTAAGAAACTAAGAAATTTAAACCAACGAATTATTAATAGAAGAAATGACATTTATTTTATTCAACAATGTAGAAAAGAACAACTAACCCCTAATTTTGTAAAGGTAAAACTTTCAAAAAATTTTAATACATGCACAAACATTATCCAAAATTTACAGAAAAAACTACTTAAAGCCATGTTAAACACAAAATACAAAGAACTACATGACTTACAAAAACAAAAAATGAACCTAGACCATCAACTGGCATGCTGCATTAAACCAGAGCTTTACGGACTTATACAACGAAACATAAACCAAATCAATACAATTAAACGATTCATATGTGGACATTATTGGTCGTAATGGACAATCTGGTTTATGAGGTTTGGGGATGCCGTATATTTGCGGTGTGCGTGAGTCGGTTTTACGTAGGTAGGAATAAAGTGTTTGTGAAATTGTGTTGGCTTTTTTCATTTGTAGTAGTAATTTGTTCAGTTGCGTCTCGTGTGTCTTTGTTGGATTTGTGTGTATTGGTTTAAATTTGTTCGTGTCTGATAAGATGTTATCCATTTTTTGGATGTATTCATTCATGTTCATTATGACTATAGCGTTACCTTTATCTGCTTTTAGAATTTTTATGTTTTTGTCTTGTTTTAGGTTTTTAATGGAATTAATGTCTCTTTTGTAAGGTTGTTTTTAGTTTTCTGTTTTGTGAAATTATGTTGATGGTTTTGTGAGAAAATTCTTTGAAAAATCGTTTAAGATGTTGTTTTAGGTGTTTCTGGAAAATATAAATTTGTAATTTTACCTGGGAAGTTTGGCTGTTGGATGTCAATAAAATTATCTAAGTTGTCTTCTTTCTGTTGGTTGTGTTTGGTTGTTTCCTTGTTTTTCTTCTCTGTAGAAAGTATCACAAGTCTCCTGGCTAGGTCTTCTAAACATGTTTTGATTCTATGGTTGGAATGTACCTAGGTGCTATTGCGAAGTTGTGTCCTTTGTTAAGTAGATGTATCTCGTCTGTGTTTAATTGTCGGTCGGATCTGTTAATTATGAGGTTAGTCAACGGTTTGTTGTTTTGGTGTCTTTTCTGTTTGCATCTTAGTTTTCTAGTTTTTGTTGTGGCAGATCTTTTGTCTCTGTCGTTCTTAGTATTGATTTGGTTTATGTTTCGTTGTATAAGTCCGTAAAGCTCTGGTTTAATGCAGCATGCCAGTTGATGGTCTAGGTTCATTTTTTGTTTTTGTAAGTCATGTAGTTCTTTGTATTTTGTGTTTAACATGGCTTTAAGTAGTTTTTTCTGTAAATTTTGGATAATGTTTGTGCATGTATTAAAATTTTTTGAAAGTTTTACCTTTACAAAATTAGGGGTTAGTTGTTCTTTTCTACATTGTTGAATAAAATAAATGTCATTTCTTCTATTAATAATTCGTTGGTTTAAATTTCTTAGTTTCTTAACGATCGTGTGAGCGTGTACTGTTAATAGTGGTGTACGGTATGCTAGTTCAGACATAATGGTAACAGGTAAGTACAAATACACTGAGAAAAACACAAAAAACTTACACTTCTCGTACAATCGCCGTGATGAAATAATAATCAGTGATGTCGAGAAACCCACTTGTTGAGAAATTTATATGCAAAAACGGCTCGTTTGGGTTGAGAAAATATTTTACATAAAATTCCCAGTAACCAGTTAGCAACCCTCATAGAATTCACCACGATAAAGACAAACTTCATGTTCAACAACCAAAACTATATACAAACAAATGGCCTAAGCATGGGCAACCCAGTATCACCAGTTCTAGCCAATATTTTTATGACACAAGTTGAAACACAAGCAATTAACACAGCATTACATCCACCACTATACTGGTACAGATATGTAGATGACACGGTTGCGGGATTCAAATCTACAGAACACATACTTAATTTTTTCAATCACATTAACTCTATACATCCCAACATTAACTTCACATGTGAACAGGAAGAAAGCAATCAAATATCATTTCTTAACCTCAAAATTACAAGAACCGACACACAATTGAAAACAGAAATCCACCGAAAAATCACCCATACTGGACTATACATTCCTTGGGACTCAGCACATGAAACAAAACAAAAACTCAGCATACTAAGAAACCAAATAAACACAGCCATAAAACTATGCTCACCAGATAAAATTAACGATGAATTAGACAAAATAAAACAATACTTCATCAACATCAATAAGTTTCCTCCACAAACCGTAGAAAACATTATACGCACACACCTAGACAAAAAGCAAAATCGACCACCAAATACAGCTCACGAATCAAAAAACCACGAAACCATATACTGCTGTATACCATATATTCCTGACATCAGCAAACAAATAACCAACATTTGGCAAAAATTAGTAACAAAATATGACATTCCAGTTAATACCAAATTTATTCAAAACCAGGCACAAAACTGAGGTCTATACTATGTAAAACTACACTGACAAACACCACACCAACATTATTTATAAAATACAATGTGATAACTGCCACGACTTCTATATTGGCGAAACAAGTAGAAAAATGGAAACCAGATTCAAAGAACATAAAAAGTCACCTTCACACGTTTTCGAACACTGCAAGTCAAATAAACACAACATAACCATAGAAAACACTCAAATACTAAATAAAGAAACAAACATAAATAAACGCAAAATTAAAGAAGCCTTACTTATACAACAACTTAAACCCAAAATAAACCAATATAAAGGAACACCTTTATACCTATATTAATATAATAAAATAAATAAAATTATATATTCAAACATCTAATACCGCCCTCTACATTTCGACACACAGTTACACAACCCCTTTCAAACATGTGGTCAGCTTCCGGTCAGTTACCTCTTTCTTTGTGAACCTGACGATGACCGAAGAAGGTCGAAACGTTGTTCGCTCTTCCATGTAAAATATTTTCTCAACTCAAACGAGCCGTTTTTGCATATAAATTTCTCAACAAGTGGGTTTCTCGACATCACTGACAGTTTATTACTAATTATTTGGTATTGGATACTTTTGTATTAAGGTGGTTAATTACCTTAGACACATTTCAGACACATTGTTAACCATAATGTTGGCAAGTCTTTCTACAATTTTATATCAAATCATATTTCTTTATTGAAGAAATTATAATAAAATAAATAGATTTTATTATTTTAAAATCGTTTTCTATGAGTAAAGATTAAGTACAGAAAATCTTAATGGTTTACATAAAAAACATAATTAAAGAAAAAGTTATTTATTTAAATTCTGTTAAACATTCATGAAACAAAAAGTAACTTCTGAATTACAAGGTGACAAGTGTCTCTAGGATCAAACTACTTCATAAGAAAGATAATCAATACATCTTGCTCTGATCCACCAAATACTTATGAAGTGGTGTACAACTTTGGTCTTCATAGACAAGAAATAGTGATGTATAAAGGACTGTTCAGAGTGATGCAACTTAAACTGATTATCAAGTAAAAACGAGGAAGTTATCTTTCTATTCTAGTCACTAGTTGGTCCTCGATAGTCTTCACTTGCAATATTGTGTGAGCTTTGTCTGAGTAATGACACTGATTTGTTGTGAATTGTTCACACCACAGCTACTAAAATTACTCCAGGGATTGAAAGGTTATATTAAGATCTCTTTAGTAAAGATCAACAGACAAGGTTTTCAGTATGTTTAAGTGGGTGATACTAATGAATCAGGGAGATAATCCTGTCAGTGTACTATGTAGTGCTTGCTTGTGACTCTACACCATATTTTATGCACAATATCTTAAGGAAGATCCAGAGGCATGCTCTCCCAGAAATATTTAAAATTAGAAACACCATTCTCTCTATTTTCTGGTCTCTTTTAAAATTAGGGTATAAAAAAGTGATTTAATTTGCAATGAACATGTGATTTAGCATTTTCTGCATTAGGTGTAAAACAACTTTTCATAAATGTTATAACTTTTCTCCTTTTGTAATGTGAAGATGCCTTTGAAGTAGGCAAAACTCTTTGGTAAATATAATTTTTGTGGGGGAGTGGGTGGGGTGGTTTGATTTACTGACTGAATACGAAACAACATGACTACATTTAATTTCATATGATTGAGTAGAGAATGCCCATTAAGTTCATACTACTGACCATACAATCTACATTACATTTTTCTCTCTCACAATAAAGTATTTAAAATGACTTTAAAACATATTCCTATAATTAAGAACATGAAAAGTTTAGTTAAAATAATGTTGATGACTGAAATTTTACAAAATAAAAAAGCTTGTTGACAAGAAATGTACAAAACCAAAGAAACTAGATAGAATTAGGTAGATTCTCTGTTTTCAACTGAAATACGTGATTGACTTACCTGGCAACTTATGAAAAGCATGTTAAGAGCATTAAAAAAAAGAAGAGAGAAAATAGACTTTATTTAAATATATAAAATATTCAGGAAGGATGAATGTGTTGTGATTTCTTGAGATATATCTAAAAAACCAAAGGATAAGAATATACAAGTTTAGGATTTTAAAAAGACACACTAGATTTCAGGTAAGACCAATTTTATCCTCTTAACAAGGTGTCATGCATAAACAATAAGTTATCACTAGCATTAGTGTACAGCAACACCTTGCAAGATAGGAATAGACTCCAAGAGTGCATCCAGTGGCAAAGACAGGGTGGACACATGCTAATCAACCAACAATGCCACCCCTACATGTGCTCATCCATCACACAGCCTGTCATTTCTGTACAAAAAAAAAATACTGAAAGGTAACTGTATTGGCAGGTTACTGGTATATTTCCTGTAAGGAAAGACATGCAAAATGGTAGGAAGCAATCTGTATGCTTAAATTTGTATGTAGTACATATCCAAAATATATATTCATCAGAGGTTAGTAAAGTTTGGTCTTATTAAAGAAAGTAAATATTACATATTTATTTGATGTATGTGTTTTTTGTAAGCTTTCTATCTATCAAACTGCAAACAAGAATGGAAATTTTATGAAGATAAATTTCAATTGTGAATCTTTTTCTTTTGATAATGTCTAATATGAACTGTTTGTTTCTTTCTGTAATGTGAGCAGATTTGATGCCACCTATTTGATTTCAAAAGGTATGAAACCAAACCTGATACAGATCCCTTACAAGGAAATAGTAGAACAATGTGAGAATAAAAGATGTATGTAGAACTGTAGAAAGATGTTTAGGATGATGAAATGTGGGTTGTGTTGATGTGTGTTTTACTTGTAATAACTTATTTATTATAATTGAATTTTTTATTATTAATAACTTTATATTAACAATATTGTAGTCCTCCAATGGTAAGTTTCTTGAAGTCTATAACGTAATGTTCTCTACAGTAGTTATTTTATAAATTGTAAAGGGATGTTTTAATTAGCACTTGAACATTGGAAATAAAATAAAACACCTTCAAGTAAATATTTATCTTATTATGAAATGGAAAGAAGAGGTCTCACCCTGTGTTCAAAACATCAAATAATTGGAAAAACATTACACTAGTAAAAAAATCATCATTCATTAATATTCAGATTTTGTAAAGAACAAAAACATTTAAGTTATGTAGCTAACAATGGTTTTCAAGTAATATTAACACCTTTTGTGTTAATTGAAAGGAGAGTTGAAAAAAGAATCTATATATATATATCATTGTAAAAGAAATAATGGTGTGTGTAACTACTTCTTATTGACAAGTTAGTATTCTTATGTTAGCTTCTCTTGAACTATGTTGAGTCTAACATGTTTCTGACAATTCAACAGGAACTGATATAGAAATACGTTACGTTTAATCCTGTTAACAGGTGGTTAACGTCTATTGATGTGTTAAACAGTTTTTACTAAGTTTAAATATTTTTTCATGTTGCACAATCTTAAAAAGATAAACAGCCACTACCAAGTTAAGCATCAGTTTTTTTAATAAATATGAGACATACTAAACAGCTAGTACAAAATGTAAACATCAGTTCTTGTTTAACAAACTTTACACATAAAATTAATTGGTACTACTTCTGAGCAACAGTTCCTGTTGAACAAAAATGACACATGCTAATCAGCTGTTATCAAACTTGAATAGCAGTTATTGTTGAACAAAATTTATGCATATTAAACAGCTGTTTCTATAAAACAATTTTGGGACTTGTTAATGAACAGTGTCTAATCACCTGTTAAATTTGTATTGGCTTAGCTGAGTTTAAATTAATTATTACAGATACCATTCTCAGATCCTTTTACACAGTCAAGATGCATGTACTCAGAGAATATAATATGGCTATAATTGCTTGGTATGAAAAATTTATGTTTTCTTAAAGTTTTAACATTGTGAATATGGATTATTAAAATAAGTATAAGATTGAGTCATCATGAGTACCTTACCATAATTGTCTCACATCTAATGTAAGATATACATACTTTGCCAAGTGACAAAATTAAAACCATGTCACTTGTATAATAAAGTTACAAGAAAGAGGCTACATCAACACTGTGAGATAATAAATTATGTTTTTATATTTGGTTACGGTTTTGTTAGCATTCGTTTATTATTCCTTCTATTGTTTAGCTTATCTCTGAATTTTTAATTGCATTAAAATAATAGCTTACCTTTTTAATGATCATGTTTAATTTGAGTACACATGCATGTAATATGAAACTGGCATCAGTTTTCCCTGGTGGTGATGTACAGATATCATAAACGTTGTACATTATGAAAATTACAGTTTCATGGTTTGTAATCTTGTGATCTAACAAGTGAATGTCAATCTTATATTGAGCTTTCACAAGATATTGATGAAGAATGTTATTACTGATTATTACTAATTGTTGTTAGTGATTAAGTCTGATGCTTTTTACTCCTGATTCATTTATTCATTGAAATATTTATTATTCTGAATTTATATATTGTATTGTTCATTAACATTAATTTCAAGTCCTAGCCTCACACATATTCATTTACTGTGTGGTAAGTTATCAACTTTGTATTTCAATAATTTAAAAATCACCCTTTGGATTTCTGTGATTGTCAAAGTATTATTTTTTTTGTTCTATTCTGGTTGTGGTGGCAAATTACTCTATACCATTGCAACATCTTTTTCTACTGATGTCTTTTTCCAAAACAACATTACTTCCTCTCACCCAAAGCTATCTCAGTCCTGGTTTGCCCTTTAAGCATTGCTATAAAAATGTTTGCTATCAGTACACCAGTCTTTTCTACTCCTATATTTTCTCAGCACATGTTATTTAAAAAATACTGCATTTCTCCAAATGTGACACTTTTTCTAGACATCTTTTCTCATCTGTTTTATCCATCACACATTCATAAAGTACAAAATTGAAGTTATTCACTGTAAAATCTTGATTGCTCAGACAAAATATAATTTTTCATAATTTTCAATTTTATTTGGATAGAAAGCTGTCATAGATATCAGACCCCTCTTACTGCACCCACCAGTCACATCCTCTTTTTGTTAATAGTTGTCTTTTACATTTAATAATATTTTACCTTCAACTAATAGAATATCAAGGTTTGATCTATCCTATGACATTTTGTATTAAGTTACATCTGAACAGACAAGTGTCAATTTCTCTTACAATACAGCATTTGTTACCATGGGAATCACACCAGGTAACTTGGATGAATTTGTAACAGCTTTTGTTCAATAGTTAAAAAGCCAGAAATATTGTAATTGTTTGAGAAACTTATCTTTTGCATGTCATTAGTCTATGTTCTTTGGTGTATTAGTTAATTAACAAAATATTTAATGCATTGCTATCATTACTACAAAAATATGCTTAAGTGTTCTCAACATTTGACACCAAGAAAAAAGAGAAATTGCATAAGTACTTTATTTCTTGTTTTTCCTGTTTATTCTTTATTCAATACTCCAAAGGTAATTAAAATGTAAAAATAGGGATTTTGTAAGGTTAGTTAAGATTAGATTAGGTGAAATAAATAATAATAATAACACTGGTTTACAAAAAAATATTTTTTGTCTGAGGCAAGAATGTGCCTCATTCTTTTTTCCGATTCCTGAAACTGGTGATCCTTACATCTTCCTGGACTAGGTTCCACTGTTTAAGCCGAGAAGCCAAGAGCTTTGACTGCTGTTTTGACAGATACAAATCACGAGCAAGGTCATTCAGGTCTTCTTGCGTGATCCAGTGTGGCTCGTTGCCACTTGTTCCTGAATAAGAAGAGTCAATATCTTCGGAAGAGATTGACTTGGCAGAATCTTCCCTTGGAGGCATTTCTTCATCTGATGAGAAAAGAAGATCCTTATTTACTGGAGGTGTTGGGACAGGAAGATCATCTGAATGGGGAATGGTTCTCATAGCAGATGGAAGGTTGGGATATTTGATCTTTTTTCTAAAAGATGCATTGAAACCAGTTATATTTGTTAGACAAAAATAACAATCGTCTGCATGGCTTCGTGGCTCTCTCCAAACCATCGGGACTGCAAAGTTGAAAGCTGCTTTCTTGCCATTAAACCAAGCAGTTAGTCCATTGTAGCAGGGTTTACAACAGATGTGTAGAGCCCAAGATTTGTCCTGATCACCAATTTTACAGTCAAAATAATGAAAGTAGGCAGTTCTGAGGAGGGAAGTGATGGTTCGACGCTGTGCAACTGTCGTGAAGTCCCCACACACGTAGCAGAAAAAATTGGCCTTGTTGAGGCATCCTCGGTGTTTTGACGAGCTTGAAGCCATTGGAGAATCTGAAAAAAACAAAGTAAAATTAAATCATATGTAAGGCAATAATAATTATGTGCGTCATTGGAAATTGTAATACAAATATATACCCAAAAGACTGTGTAACACAATTGTCGAGGGACACCAACCTCCTGCGCTGACTGCCAGTGTACTACTGGCTGTTGATTGAGACGTGTTGGCTACGCATAACTGCCAAAATCTGTCTTGATATATAGCTATATATATATATATATATATGTAATGCTATCACTTACATTTATTGCATAATAACTAAAAAAGAAGACATAAGTCACACAATATTAGAAATTAACCCTGAATGCATATACGCCTTTATGTACAGTATGTGTACAAAATGTACAGTATGCATATCTAAAAAACTAGAGATGATGAGTAAAAACGGATTTCAAATCTGAATTCAGCACCCCCAAATTAGGTTAAAACAGCTATTTTTGTGCTTGCCTCAATTTCTTTGTAAACCAGTGTAATGTAATAAAAATGTTTTACAAGACAAGAATGCAAGCAACTAGGTAGTAGTTCATGGGTAGTGTAATTCAATAGCATAATGAGAGCTACGTGCATATTGAGTGATGCAACTTATAATGGCACAAATAGTAGTTACAGTTCAAAGGGTAGTCAAATGGGGATAAAAGTAAAGTTTAATTGTAAATGGATGTATACTGTTATGAGTATAGTTTCATGTTACAATTTGAAATCATTCTAGAAAGAAAAGAAGAGCAATTTTGATTTATTTTATATTTTTTGGACAAAGTCTCCCACTCTCACCTCTAGAAGCAGAGACAGAACCTTCTGCAACTGTAATTAATGAGAACAGAGGCATCTATTTTACTCCAACATCATGAAAAGATCCCATGTGAGATGGACCTGTTTCAAGCAATTAGTTTATTATTTTATCTATCAATACCCATCTGGGAAAAGCTGATGATTTTGATATTATGGGTATCACTAAGACTTGGTTAAGTTTGAACAATTTTGATGAAGGAAATTTGTTTGAAATACCAATCTACAGATTATTTACTAGATATAGAATATTGAAAAAAAAAAGTGGGAGTAGTAGCTTTATGTGTGAAGAGTGAACTACATTCTGTTGAGTTAGAATATATTAAATATTAAACAGCAATAAGGTTGAGTCAGCTTGGGTTAGTGTTAATGGATATCAATGAAAAGATGTTATTATGGGATATTTTAATTTTAGGGGTATCGATTGGGATAATTTTGCATCTGACAATGAGAGGGATAGGTTTTTGGAAATTGTTCAGAATTCTTTTGTACACCAATTGGTGACAGAACTTAAAATAAAGGAATGTATATCAGATTTAATATTAATTTCTAAAGTCAATAGGATAGAGTTGTGGTTGGTGAGCTTTTAAGTACATGCAGATATGGAACTATTAGGTTGGGTATTTTATTTCATGTAAAATTGAAGACGAATTATACCCTAATTCCAAATTTTGGTAAAGATAATTTTGATGGAATGAAACATGATCTAGTTCTGTAGATTTGGTTAAAGAGCTGGCAGGTGATCTTGAACAGATGTGGTAAAAACTTAAGGTAAATAATTGATATGTATACATGACATGCGTATTCTATACATAAAATACAGGACAGTTCCAGTATGATTTAGTAAAGTTTAAGCAATCATATTTGGGATAAACACAATAAATTTAAACTTAATGGACAAACCAAAGCACTTAATGTGTGAGAAAGATATTGATGTAAAATATATCATTTGAAGTTCTGAAACTGTAAGACTAAAATTGGTAAACATGAATCCCTGGACCAGACAACTTTTATCCTAGAGTTTTAAAGAAACTTAAAGATTATATTTATAAACCACTAGCTAATACTTTTTATAAGTCATTGAGTAGTGGAAGAGTATTAGAAAACTGGAAGTTGGATGTTAGTCTAATATTTAAAGAAAGTGATAAACATTTCCCAGGCAATCATAGGCCAGTTATTCTTGATGATGAGAAACCCACTTAAAGTAAAAATCTATCACAGGACAGCTGGTATGATTAACCTGAAAATGACCTAAGAAGGTTGTAACATTCTTCTCTGCTTTATTAGTAAAAGTGTTAATATCCATAACAGCCATCCTGAGTTATATAGGCCAGTTAATCTTAGATCAGTAGTTGGAAAGTGATTGGAGTGTGTAATTAAAGATGCACTACAAATTCACTTAAAGCAGATTAACATAATATGAAAGAGCCAGCATGCTTTCAGCAAGGGAAAGTCTTGGTTAACAAATATTGTGACACTCTTTGTGGATGTCACTGAAAGAGTTAATTAAGGAAATACCATGGATTTGGTTTACCTTGATTTTCAGGAAGCATCTGGTGATAAGATGCCTTACAAAACACATGCTACAAAAATTAAATATGTGGTTCTGGGAGGAATGTTGTTAAATTGGATAGAAAACAGTAATAAATGGAATTAGATCTGACTGGGTTATACTAACAAGTAGTGTGTCTCAGGGCTCTTTACTGAGTTATCTGCTAGTTGAGACTTGTATTAATGATATTTATTCTGGAATGAGTAATGAAATTTTTTAGTTTGAAAATGACATTAAGGTTTTTGGGGTTGCTAACTGCATCAGAGATGCTACAGACTTACTTGGAGATTTAGATCATTTAATGTATTGGGCCAATACATGACAGATGTTTACATGTCCAATATGTGATGTGTGTGGGTTTTCTCAATTCAAATTATTCTTAAAATTTAAATACAAATATATTAAATACTGCATGACGTTGTGATAGTATTTATCATTCAAACTTTTTCATGTCTAGCAGTGACAACAGTCGAACAAGGGAGCATAAATTGAAACTTTGGTAGAGTTGGAATTATTTAGATAAGATTACTTTTTAAACTGAGTTTAAGAAAAGATTGAATGAATACATGAGTATTAAGGGGTGACCATATTTGGGAGTTGGAAGGGACATCCTTGATGAAATAATAAGCTCCTTTTGTCCATTTAAAATTTTATAAAATGTATAGCTTACCAGCTGACACCCAATGGAGAATAGAATTCTTGTAGTATTGGTGAAGATTAGGAATGCTGGAAGGAAAACGAAAAACGTGAGAAGACTTATCCAGTCAAAGGCAACAGAATGTGTGTAGTTGAAAAGGTAGGAAGATCATGTGTGAGATCATGAAGATGATGAATGACAAAAGTACAAGGAGTAGTCTACATCCCAGCCTTAACAATCTCCTTTAAAGGACAGTGAAGGCATGCAGCAACAGACTTAGTAATGGCATGAATGTGATGGGATATAGTGGGTATGGCAACCTATCAGAGATAAGTTCAAACAGAAGTTGATGAACCAAACCAGTAAGCATAAAAGGAAAAGGCCATTGGAAATGGAATGGTTCCAGGAAATAAAAGGTTGGGATTGTGAACCCAAAAGGAGACAGTACATGTCATATATCAGACAAAGAAGTTGATCAGGACTGGAATGGAAATTCAGGTTAAAAATGGAAGGTTAAGAAAAGGTGAGAGAGTGAAAAACAATTAAAATTTTGGCATAAGTCTTAGAGAAGAAGGACCAGTTTGGATAAAGAATGGCATAAGGGGGATGATGTAATGAGTGGGTAACATTAATGACATAAGTAGATAGAACGTGAAGACAAAAATTTATATGGAGGAAAGAGCATTAAGGACCACATTTAGATCACAATAAACAATTAAAAGAATATAAGAGGAGGGAAAAGAAAAGAAAAAAATGAAGCCACAGGAAATGTTGGGTAATCAGTAAGGTTGCCCAATAGCTAGACAAAATCAAAGTGGAGAAGTCTTTATTTAACAACTGGATGAATAATAGGGAAAGGTGGGAAATGCAGAAGCAATGAGAAAGAGACAAAATTTGAAAGATATGTTATCTGTGGTAATAGACATGGACAGAGGCTTAATGAATCAGGAAAGGAAAAACGTAACACAATTAAACCAGAGACTGGGCTGAGACAATGGAACTGACTAAAGCCATACATGTAGGTAGGAAGTGTTGACACCCACGATGTGAGGGGCCATTCCATGAGAAGAAACATGGGAGAATATAATCAATTTAACACCAAATTTAGGGAGCCGGGAAAATGGAAAGTTACAATCATAATGTGGTGACCATGAGCACAGAGACCTGGAATTGGTACCACTGGCTCTATGATATAAGTGACCACTTTGAAGATGTTGTAATGCACCATAACAACCACCATCCCAGCAGAAGTAGAGGAAAGTGGGACAAAGCTTAAGAACCTCAGTAAAGGTGGTATGGAGTGAACACTCCATGGTAGACCAGAGATTGGAAGGTGATGGATGTGTGAATTATTCATTCCAAATGTGAAGATGAAGGAGGAAGCTAAACTTTACTGAGGTTGAAAAGAAGAACTCATGAATGAGGTATTGAGAAGGGTAAGAAGAGACTTCTCTCCATTATTAGGAATCCTATTCAACAGTGCATCTTGTTAGAGCAGAGTAGTGTGGTCTCTGGACTTCAAATGGATGGAAGCAAGCAGGAGCCAATAATCCACAGAGTGAAGTGTGCAAAGATTCAGAGTCAAAAAAAAAGTTTGTACCTCCACACAACTTAGAGCCAAGGTTAGTCTAAATTATAGGGTCTTGAATTTGAGAATTGGACTAAAAGTTGCAAACAGCTATCAATAAAGTGTAGATTACTGGAATTAAATTAGGTTTCTAGTATCACAAACGTTGAAGTAGCCAAAATCAAGTTTAGCCATGGGAAATAAATGAATACATTACAAGTCAAAAGATTTTAAGTCCCACTGATGAAAATTAGGATAAGATATACAGTTAACAATGATGAAAAACAATCGGACAGAATAAATAAAATATTACAAGTAGTAGAGCTGTGTGATGTAGAAACTATTAAAGCATTGAGTTAAAATATTGATAAATATCTTATGGACAAACAATCTAATTGCATCTAGTCCACAAAGTATGGCATAATAAAGAATGTGCAAATTGACCAAAATTACCTAAAAAAACATTAATAATTAATGTTTAACTTAACAGATATCTAAATTAACAAGGACAATGAAGGACACATAATTAAGTCCTGCACTTCTAAGATGTTAATCAAACAACGGATTTTGTCTGCAATGAACAGAATCAAAAAGGATTGAGATCATGGAAATTGGTGGTTAAGGAGATGTCAAAAGTTTCTTCAAATCTTAGGTATGACGTATGGAAGTATTGTCGTCTTCGGAGTAGCTGCATACAGTTAATCACAAATCATACTGAGATATTCATTCTAAAAACACGAAAAGTTCATCGTATGTCAGGAAAATATGCCTCAAATCTTGAATCCACCACCACAGACTTGAATATTTGGGACACATAAGAGGGGCGATTTATTCTCGTGGATATTTCTTAATCTGTCTTCTTTACCTATGTAAATAAACAAAAAAAAATGTGGTCTACACTTTTGGATCACGGGTGTGTTATAAGAGTAAGGTCAAATTTCATTCTTTAGTCAAACAATAGTAAACTACAATTGACAGTGGATTAATGACTGTCAATTATAGTATTTCCGTTCAAAGTTAAGGAATTCACAGAGCAAACATCTCTTGAATCGTTTTGTTAGACTATTCAAAAGAAAGGAAATCATCAATAAATCAGATTAGGTCAACATGTTTCCTTGAGTGTTTGCTTGCTTTTGGCTTGATCTGACGAAAAGATATTGAAGTATGTATTGGCATTAAGAACTTGATTCAACTGTCCGAATGGTTTTTAGAACAATATTATTGTAACTTTATTTCTGACAAAAGTTGTTTCGTGTAACTTCCTGAGAATTGGTATGCCAGAAGATTCATATACACATGCAGTATGAAGGAATATTAATTGTAGTTTGTTTATAATTAGAAAACAACAGACCAGATAATGGTTTCAGAGGAAGGGTAAGATTATAATATGAAAAATCCAGTGCTTTTACATTGCAGCAATAAGATAATTTTACCACATGAATCACATTCTAAATACTATTATTTCGAAATTTTTTTATATAATGTAAGAAACTGTTAAACCTAGTTACAACATAAATTAACGTGTTCTTTCATTTTGATAATGCATTAGAACCCTTGTATAAGACACCAACATTGCAAATGAAACTTAAATCGGTTGCAGGAATTATTCGACGCTGAAGAGAATTACATACCTCACCGTCAAAAGCGGATTGAAAACGTTTGATTTACAAAATTCATATTAACCTGTTACTTTGTTGTATAAAAAAGCGTACAGAATCATATGTATAAAACTATTTCACATTGCTTATTAATATACTGCAGACAATAAATTATTATTTGTTTTCTTAAAATCAGATACACGCTAATCTATGTTACGTAGCAGGAGAAAAACTCCATTCAAAAACAATCGAAAAATCAGAATATCTTGTTGCAAAATCAGCAGTTACTAAAACATGTAGCAAATTAATCCTTGTATATCTATATCTGTTGAATGAAAGAAAAAATCACTGTCCCTACTCCAATCATCCACACGTGAAAATACTAAAGAAAACAAAATCTGAAACACGCATGCGCGCACATGTACCAAAATCAGCACTTACGCGTGCATATACCAATTTACGCACCTGCACGCTCATGTGTAATAAAAGTACCTTCGCGCGCTTTTATGACAATCAACACTTGCGCGAGTATGTACCAATTTACCCAGTTGGGTTTAGACGTTCGACTCGTGAACTGTGGGTCGCGAGTTCGAATTCTCGTCACACCAAACATGCTCGTCCTTTCAGCCATTGAGCGTTATAATGTTACTATCAATCACTCTATTCTTTGGTAAAAGAGTAGTCCAAGAGTTGGCGGTGAGTAGTGATGACTAGTGCTTTCCCTCTAGTCTTACACTGCTGAATTAGGGACGGCTAGCGCAGATAGCCCTCGTGTAGCTTTGCGTGAAATTACAAAAACAATCAAACTAAAACAATAACAGGAAAGGAAGTAAAACTAACAATAAAATCTACAAAAGACTAGACACCAGGAGAGGATGACATACAAGCTATTCTCCTCTTTTAAAAGGCGTTCAGGGACTGTGTGAACACATAGCAGCAATCTTTAACTTATCACTTAGTTCTGGATACATCCCGGTTATTTGGAAACAAGCAATAGTCTGTATTCCATAAAAAAAGAAAAACCAGCAAGTAAACAAACAATTGTCCCCCGATCAGCCTGGCCAGCTGTGTAGGACAAATTTTCGAAAGAATAATTAGTAATGGAGTCTCAAATTATTTAGAAATAACTCGAAAATTACCAGAATTAAAAATGAATTTAGAAAATACAGAGACAGATCACCCGGCTATCTAACTTCCTGGAAGATAGTTGATTCATTGATTTAGTGTTTTATGGCGCAAAGCTGCTAGGCTATCTGCGCCAAACATCTGGTAAAAAGGTAAAAATAAATTAAATGTAGTAAAATACAGAAAAGGAAATGAAGGTAAAACAAAACATAATTGAAAAACAGAAAAAAGCATAAAACCAACGTTGACACCTAGTTTATAATGGTAAGAGAGAAAGCAGAGTAAAATAAATTGTAAAGTACTTACTCAAGCAAATTGGTAATGATCATAACCCGATAGGAAGACAAAAAGGTAAGTTCAAAAACCACCGTCAGTCACCTGAAGTTGGCCTTTTCAGTCCTGGTTCCGGGTTATGTGTCATAGCAGCCATTATTAAAATGTAAAATAATAGAAGTTTTAAAAGACATAGAGCAAAATCGTAATGAGTAGCCAAATGCCCAATAAAAAGGTAAAAGTAAAGTAAATGTAGTAAAATTTGTAAAAGTAAACGAAGGTAAAAACAAAAATTGGATAAAACCGATGTTGACATCCAATCTACAAAGTTATAAAGAACTTCTGTAGCATAATGGAAATTATCATAACCCACCAGGAAGACTAACAGTCAAGTACAGAACCACTGTCAGTTACCTGAAGTTGGTCTTTTCAGTCCTGATTCCAGGTTATGTGTCATTATGGCCAATACCAAAGCGTAAAGTAATAAAAGTTTAAAGGACATGCAGCAAAAGTGGAATATTAACTCGCCAGGACGCCTAACGGGTAGTTCAAACAGCAACGGCCCGGCATGGACAAGCGTGTTAAGGCTTGCGACTCGTAATCTGAGGGTCACGGGTTCGCATCCCGGTCGCGCCAAACATGCTCCCCCTTTCAGCCGTGGTGAATTATAATGTGACTGTCAGTCCCACTATTCGTCGGTAAAAGAGTAGCCCAAGAGTTGGCGGTGGGTGGTGATGACTAGCTGCCTTCCCTCTCGTCTTACACTGCTAAATTAGGGACGGCTAGCACAGATAGCCCTCGAGTAGCTTTGTGCGAAATTCCAAAACAATCAAACAGCAACGTTAGTCACCTGAAATTGGCCTTTCCAGTCCTGATGTCGAGTTATTAAATGTTCTGGCCATTTTTCAATGTCAAATTGAACTAGAGAGAATGAAACTGTGAAAAGCCACAATTAAAAAAGGTGTAATGAATAAATATGCAACACTTAAATGAGATTAAAAAGATTAATGGCCATTAAAAAACTAAAAACTTTATCAAGGTGGACAGTGTCACCATCACCAATAACACTCTCCAATGTTACAGATAAACCCTTGGAAAAAACATGGTTAAAATAGTGCCATCGTTGAAAATCGTAACGATGGCAAGAAAGTAAAATGTGGCTGATAGTGATTTGAGTGTTACACAAACTACACATTGGTGCATCAGTTCCAGATAAAAGAAAACGACGAGTTTAAAAACTGTGACCAATGCGTAGCCTAGTGAGAACAACTTCCTCCTTCCGAACCTTACGGAAGCGAGATAGCCAAAGCCAAAGACAGGGTTTTATTTGAAAAAGCTTGTTGTCACGTTGTTCACTCCAAGTGGACTGCTAGCTGGTACGGAACCGAGCCTTGAATACAAGACGGAATAGTCTTGTACGGAATAGGCACAGTGGTGACAGTTCCAAAATAGATAGATTTAGCTGCCGTTTCTGCAAGCTCGTTCCTGCGAATACCAACATGGCCTGGTATCCAGAAAAACTTGATAGAAGTTGCAATTAATGAGAAACGGACCAGTCGGTTTTGAATATCAGCGAGAACAGAGTGTAAGCCAACGTGTAGCTATTCCTGGGCCAGTATAGAACTAAGAGAGTCAGTATAAATAGTGCAGTTGGAGTACTGCTCAGCTTCAATATGATCCAGGGCAAGAGATATGGCATACAGTTCAGCAGTAAACACAGAAGCTGTAGAGGGGGATTTTGCGTGAAACCACCGAACTGCAGCAAACCATAGCAGAGCCCACCGAATTACCTGATTTTGAACCATCTGTATAAATGGGAACGAAATGATTGTTTGAAAGATGTTCATTGTATAAAAGACGGTATTTCCAATCTGGAGTATCTACCTTTTTCAGATGACTGAAAGAAAGGTCACATTTGGGGGTTGTAATAAGCCATGGTGGGATGGGATGACCTGTGGAATCTGCAATGTTATTCAAGGACAGACCCAATTCATCAACTTACACCTGGATGCGAAGGCCAAATGGAGCAATGGCAGATCGTCTGTTCTGGAAACGTACGACTCATTGAGGAAGGAAAACACATCCCCAGGTGGGATGCTTTGGTAAGGAACGATGATTCGAAGAAAAAAGTAAAGATAGTTGCAAACGGCAAAGATGTAGAGAAGTCCTTGGTGATGAATGGGGTCCAGCATCTTTAAGGCCAAGGATCTGGCAGAGCCATAGACCATTGATCCATAGTCGAGTTTTGATCGAATAAGAGCACGATATACCTTTAACATTGAACATCGATCTGCTCCCCAACTGGTAATAGAGAGGGCACGGAGGATGTTCAGTGCTCTTGTGCATTTGACCCGTAGTTGCTTTAAGTGTGGTATAAATATTAGCTTACAGTCAAAGATATGCCCAAGAACTTGGTCTCAGGGACTACTGGCAGTAAAACTTCACTGATATGAAGTTCAGGATCAGGGTGAATATCCCGTTGGCGGCAAAAGTGTATGAAAACGGTTTTAGAGAGAGAGAAATTAAAGCAGTTCGCCATAGTCCACTTCAGTACACTATTGAGGGCAGTTTGTAGCTGCCGCTCAATATATCTTATGTTCGACGACTGACATGAGATGTGAAAGTCGTCAACATACAGCCCATTCGTAATGGTGAGAGGAAGTTGTTCAGTGATGGCATTTATCTTTATCCTGAAAAGTGTGACACTCAAAACACAGCCCTGAGGGACTCCAAGGTCCTGTACAAAAGAACAGGAGAGTGTCGAACCCACCAAAACTTGGAATCTTCTGTCCATTAAAATGTTTTTTTAATAAACATAGGTAAATGACTATGTAACCCACATGTATGGAGGTTTCGCAAAATGCCATACCTCCATGTTGTGTCATAAGCCTTCTCAATGTCAAAGAATATTGATACAAGATGTTGGCGTTTGAGAAAGGCTTCTCTGATTGACGTTTCAAGTCGAATTAGGTGGTCTGTGGTGGAGTGCTGTCGTCGGAACCCACGCTGGGTGGGCGAGAGGAGATTGTTTGATTCGAGAAACCAAACAAGACGAGCATTAACCATCCTTTCTAAGGTCTTACAGAGACGGCTCGTCAAAACAATTGGACGGTAGTTTGAAGGAATCTTGGGATCTATCCCTGGCTTAGAAAAAGGTAAAATAATAGCCTGGTGCCAGGCATCAGGAAAAACATTCTCCTGCCAGATCTGGTTAAAGACAATTGGAAGGACATCAAGAGAAGCAGGAGATAGATGCTGGAGCACGTCACAGTGTACATCATCAGGTCCAACAGATGTACTGCCAGACCGATGAAGGGCCATTTTCAGTTCAATCAGTGTAAAAGGACAATTACAGTCAAAGAGACAGTCAGTTCGAAAGGAAAAAGGTGAACGCTCTGCCTTAATGGCCAAGAAGGTGGAGGAACAAGCAGAAGTTCTAGATACCTGGCAAAAGCTTTCACATAGAATATCAGCAATGCTCCAGACATCAGCGACTTCCTGACCATCAGAAAGTGTGGTCGAGAGGGGGACATAATTGTAGTGCCCACTGACCTTTCGAATCCTGTCCCATATGACCTTGGAACTGGTGGTAGAAGATATGCTAGTTGTGAACTTAATCCAAGATTCCTTCTGGCTTTGACATCTTACCCACCCAGCATGTGCACGGGCCCGTTGGAAAGCGACGCGGTTCGAAAGTGTGGGATATCTGTGAAGAGTATTCCAGGCCAGATTTTGAGCCTTCCATGCTAAGTGGCAAGCAGGATTTCACCACGGACGAGGATATCGTGGAAAAGGTGTCGAGATTTTAGGAATACACTGAGTAGCTGCTTGTATAATACAGTCAGTTACTGCTGACACCCAGTCGTCTATTGATGGCTGATTCACGATGGCAGGATTAAGTTCTGCAAGAGCAGTGAAAGTGACCCAGTCTGCCTGATCCAGCTTCCACCAGGGCACGCGGGTAGAGTGGCATCGACCACGGCCAGTCTCTCTCAAAAGTATAGGGAAATGATTTCTGCCTAGTGGACTATTGTCAACCCTTCATGATAAATGGGAGAATAATGAAGGGGAGCAAACTGAGAGATCAATAGCAGTAAAGAACTGACTAGGTGCATGAAAATAAGTGGAAGAACTAGTATTGAAAAGAAAAAGATTGTGATCAGAGAGCATACGCTCCACAGAGCAACCCCTCCTATCAATAACAGCACTTCCCCAGGGGGGATGATGTTCATTAAAGTCCCCCAAGAGCACAAAGGGAGACGGCAACTGTTCAACAAGAGCATCAAGGTCTGATTGATCACATGTCTCTCCAAAGTACAGGTAGAGAACAAACAGTGATGGTATGACCCAAGGAAACATGAATCGCTTCGGCCTCCAAGTGTGTGTTGAGTGAAAAAGACAGGGTGGGCACATGCTGATCAACCAATAGTGCCACCCCTCCATGTACTGGTCCATCACACAGCCTGTCATTTCTGTACAGAGAAAATTGCCTAATAGAAACTGTATCAGCAGGTTTTAGAAATGTTTCGTGTGAGGAAAGACATACAGGATGGTAGAAAGCAATCAGTGTTTTGATATCATCCAGATTAGAAGGTAAACCTCGACAGTTCCATTGTATCAAGGTGGCCATTTTTATTTACGTGCAGGTGAATTGGGTGGAGAACCATTCTGTTTACGACCACGTCTTTTTTCCTTACTGTTCTTACTCGGAGGAGGTCTCTCAATTTCCATGGATCCTGCCCTGGGGCAATTGGGCAGGTCTTTGTTATTGAAAGGGGATTCCAGTGACTGAGGACGCGAACGAATGATTGTTTTGCCTCTTGGTGGGAGAAAAAGATGTATCAGAAGAAATACCTGTATTTGAAACTGAAGGGTGTGTATCTTGAAGTTTGTTGGAATGTATGGGAGAAACAGAGATGGGTGTGGAAGTCGATTCATCAACCTCTTGAATCATAGAGGTCAAAAGACTTTTCATTTGTTTTGAAAACGATTCTCTTGGAGGCAGAGAGAGATCTGTCTGCACTCCCACTGTAGTTGTGGAACAAAATGCAGCAGCATATGTC
Organism: Tachypleus tridentatus; assembly: GCF_004210375.1. Classification (NCBI taxonomy): domain Eukaryota; kingdom Metazoa; phylum Arthropoda; class Merostomata; order Xiphosura; family Limulidae; genus Tachypleus; species Tachypleus tridentatus. The sequence continues at coordinate 21,145,383 of NC_134828.1, read as the reverse complement.
TGAGGTGGAGTAACGGGCAGCAATTTTCGAGCCTCAGGATAACTAATGTTATGAGTCGTTTTCAAACGCTGCACCTCTTTTTCCTCCAACCATTTTGAGCAAGAACGAAAGTAGAAAGGGTGAGAAACATTGCAGTTGACGCAATGTGAGTCCACGTCACCTTCATAGGCATCGTGGTCCTTGTCACCACAACGAGCACATGTCAGGGAACCACGATATGATGTCTTTGAGTAGCCGAACCTCTGACACTGGAAACATCGGAGAGGGTATGGAATGTATGGCCGTACTCTGAAAATTAGATAACCTGCCTTGATGGTGGCAGGTGCACGTGATGATGTGAATGTCAAAACGAGGGTATTTGTTGCCAGTGTAACTCCATCTTTGCGAGTGGAGATGTGCCTCACTGCAGAAACTCCTTGAGTGGAGAAACCAGTGAAAATCTCTAACTCGGGGACGTTCTTCAAATCCCTCTCAACAATAACTTTTCGTGATGAATTCAAGGTAGCATGGGGGTAACCTCAATAGGTATATCCCCAATTGCTGTTGAATTCAAGAGGAGTTCACTGTGGTGGGTTGTGGATGTTTCAACTAATATGACTCTAGATCGAAGCTTCTTTACTGACTTTGGAGAACCAGCAAGACCCTCTAGTCCCTTTTGAATAAAAAAGGGGGACAATTGCCTTAAAGGTTTTTCTGAAAGCGAATTTAATATCAGAAAATGACATACGTGTGTTACAGATGTTGAAGAGTGCTGCTCAGAGTCTTCAAGACGTGGTCGCTTACCTATTGACTGTTTTTCACTCTTTTATATAAATGTTTTGAAGGAGGATCCATAGGAAAATAAAATTCGGTACCCACTGACCCCACACACCATGGAGCCCTACGAGGGGATGCACTACAATGTCATGCAAGGACAATGCATCAACGCCAGGGTTTCGTGAGCACTACATCCAAACACCAGCATCAGGCACAATGTCCACAAAACCCGTTGAGAACTTCCAACACTGGTACTTGGTTGACTGTAGCCCAAGTGGACCAGCCGATTGACCCAAGGTGGGCCACCTAAAGGGCGCCAAAGTGGTGTGTTGGGGTTGGACCCCTCAACCACCAAGATCCTCTCCTCCCCTTCACGGGTCGCCACGCAGGCAAACACGTGGGTGGATGTTTAGATCCCAGAGAAGGTATCCAGACAGAACAGAACCTTTCCCAGGAGGTCCCCTCACCACCTACAGGAATCCACACCGACGGGTCCTGGAAAATAGAAGTTGGAAAATAAATGTCAGGAGAACCTTATATATATTTTAAACTTCTCCAGACCATAACAAACCTGTTAAATTTAACCTTCAATACGAAACTAACATGGATGAAACATGTAAATAACATATTTAAAAAAAAAACTGGAAATGCACAAATTATGCAAATAATCTAACCGGAAAAATCCAAGGAACCTCACCAGACAACATAATGAAAATCTACAAAACATATTCACGACCTACTATCAAATATGCATTTCCAGTATGGTTAAGCACAGGACTAAAACACATAAATAAAATACAATCAATACAAAACTTAATAATTACTGCAGCATACAAAGTCTCTTGTAGTACATTGTGAAAATTTATGTAAAAATATACAAACCACAGCCAACAGACCCTTGCATAGTTCTCTAAATTACTTTTTAAAAAATTGACAAAAAAACCGATCTACTGTGTGAACTTGATCACGACTGTAAAAATGATGTAAATAGACCAAAGGATTAAAGTTAAAAATACATTTTACAATCTAAAAATAGTCAAATTTCCTTTGTGTAACCTGCAAAACCTCCTAATTGAACACCACTCGTCTTTAAACATTCTAAACCAAAATTGTGAAACAATCACAGCTATGATACACTTTTTGTTCTGCTACTACAATAAGAAAATGTAAGATTGTGTGATTATTACACATTTAGTTAATAAATTATAAAAATTCAGAATGGCTATTTCAGTGACATGTAATCTAAAATTATACACGAATGGTTTACGTTTTGTTTTTCAAATTCAAGTGCTTCATTCACATCCTGCTTCCTTCCAACCAACACTTAATTTAAGCAGTTTATGTACATATATGCTTTTTATGTTTGATTTCCTTTAGTTTTCCATGGATGTACTTATATGTACACACACACACACACACACATACTATTGTTCAGCATTCTTTACGCGCATTGCAAGTTTATGTCTTTAATCGTTTATGAGTTAACGTTCGTTGTTTTTCACGTGTAAATAATATAAATAAGCTATTCTACTTTTAAAATTATTATTTTAAATAAAAAATAATAATAATAATTTTATAAAATTTTTAAACTTTACAAAAAATTTCCAAACAATATGTATGTTAAATATAGTAAAGTAACAATTTCTAATAGAGAAAACTCGTTTGTTTGTTTTGGAATTTCGCACAAAGCTACTCGAGGGCTATCTGTGCTAGCCGTCCCTAATTTAGCAGTGTAAGACTAGAGGGAAGGCAGCTAGTCATCACCACCCACCGCCAACTCTTTTACCAACGAATAGTGGAATTGATCGTTACATTATACGCCCCCACTGCTGGGAGGGCGAGCATGTTTAGCGCGACGCGGGCGAGAGAAAACTCAATGAAAATATTAGAAATGTAAATAGAATGACACTAGATGACAGCACTACATGTACAGGATGAGAAGTTAATTTTTTATTAATGGAAGCTCCTTGAAAAAAGGCATACAAAAGAGGTGATGAGTTAATAGTGTGAAACTGTCCTCGTTTTCTTGTAAGGAAATTTTTTATTGTAAGTAAAAAAATTGATATATAAAATATTTTTATAGACTCATCTTGTGTTATCCCTATTACTAACAGTAAACCTTCTTGACTTTACAATTGAAGGCAAAGAGAGCTTTGAGAACATGGCTGTATCATACTAAAAATATCCCTGGAAAAATGTTGATTTACTTTATTCAGTGAACGTCCTTCAAAGATAATAACAGCTGGTGTAAAATCTTACTATTTTCCAATCAGCTATTTCAGGAGGAAGATATACACACAAACGTGATCACCAAGGAAGGGAATGGCCAGGATTGTAAAATTTGTACAAGGATTATAACATAGGATGGGAAATCAAAAGATGGAATCTCTAACAGAAAAATGTAAAAATTTCTTAACCAAAAATAAATAGCAATGTATAAATAAACTTCTGTTTAATCCAGATTGTTAAATCCTCTTCGTCATAATGAATAATATTATGAAATGATTCAAGCAAATAACTCTAAATATTAAAATATCCTGTATCATTTTAGCTTATGTGAATGTTCCAACTTCTTCAAAATCTAACTTTTATTTCAACATTTAAATGACAAGTAAGTAAGTAATATTTGGAAAAACTCTTGCAGAAAAACATTTCTGGACCTCTGGGAAGGGTTTTATTAGCATGAAAAAGATAATCTTTTAACCCTCATACACACGGTGGGGGTCAAAAATGGGCCCACTTGTGTTTAAGTTGTTATAGAAATATCAAAGGTGTGACTTTCGGGCCTAAAAATGTACCAAATTTAATCTATACTAATAACATACTATACTAATACGTTTAACATGTATTTTATGCAAATGGGATATTACACCCCTTGTCTAATGTCGAAATTCACGTTTTCCACATTGGGGGTCATTTTTGACCCCGTTTAAAACTCAATTACATTTCTGGTAAACAATCAATTGATATATTGATATGAAATTTTGTGTTCTAGAACATTCTAGAACACTCTATAAATGTTCTCGAGCATTCTAGAATATTCTTATCTACGTTGCATAGAGAGCCCTCAATCGATGATGAATCAGGAAAACCTGAAATAATATCATACTATAACTCCACCAAAGGAGGAGTCGATACACTAGACCAAATAGTTAGATTCTTTTCCACAAAAAGAAAGACCAGAAGGTGGCCAATGGCACTATTTTATAACATTCTTGATGCTGCCGCATACAATGCTTTCCTTCTCTATAGCCAGCGCCATCCAGAATTCGCATCAAAGTACCAAAAAAGAGCAAGACGTGAATTTCTGAAGTTATTGACTGATGAATTACTGCCTGAAGAAGATACAAATGAAGTGATCCCTCCAAAAAGACAAAACGTTGCTGAAGAAAACGTTAGGAAATGGTGTTAAATATGTGCACGTGATTCAAGGAAAAAAACTTCTTCAAAGTGTATCAAATGTAGTAAAATGGCTTGCAATGACCATAAAGTTACCCAGAGTGTATGCATAAATTGTATAGAATAAATATTTTGTCCAAATATATACTTTGCTTATGTGAAAATAATTTTTTTTAAATATATATAGTGTGGGCAACGTAATTTTTTTGAGTGTGTGTACTAGGGTTAAGCAAGAAGGAACATACATATAAATATAGATGTCAGGTTTATGACACTCTCTTGATACATACAGAAATGTTACAAATTGCATAAATAACAGTTCAAATAAACAACAACCCAATACTATAAAAATACGTAACTAACAACTGTTATCCTAATGAAAAGAGTGCCACCATCATGCAAGTGCTGTTCAGTACAGCAGGACAAAATAAAAATGAAGAAAGTCTATAGAAAGGAAAATTCTAAACATAATAGTTAAAGATAAAAAAATCTTTAAAAAATATAACACTTAAAATACATATCAAGTAGCACTCTGAAAGACTGAACTAGAAGTTTTGTTTCCCAAGGTAAAGACATGAACAAACACAACTTACAGTGAAGGTTTTTAATGCAGTTTATTCTAAAACATTTGTATATGAAGTTATTTCTTTATAACTGATATGCATTTTTCATATATAAAAACATTTATAATATTTTAACATGCAAGAAGTCATAATTTGAAGATAAAAAAAAGTATTTCAATAACAACCTTAAAAACTTTATTGCAGGCATTTTCTAGAATAATTTGTATTGTCCAAAACAATTCACTAGGAATCTTAATATAGAAAAACAATAAATATAAAAATTTAAAGAATAAGATGTTTAATAGATGAAAGTTTGTTCTGAGTGAATGTTAATTCCCATTCTGAAGTTGACATTTCATTTTCATTTCTTTTGATGGAAACTTTACTAAACATTAGTTGAAAAACACACGTTAAAACATACGTTATTGTCTCTTGGAAAATGTTAAAAATAAAATTAATTTTCTTTTTCCTTCACAATAACTGTACTTAATAACACATTAGAACATATGATTGTATGAACAAAAGAAAGAGGAACACTAAAAATTTATCAGACAAGGATACATTGCTACAGCTGTACCAAACTATCCTTAAAACATCTCAAACTGAATGTTATGAAATAAAATATAATGCCACAATAATAATGTATGTTGAATAAAGTTGTAATGTTTACTTCCATAAAAATAATTTTACGTCATTATAAACAGAAGTATTAAATGAGAGGAACATCTTGATATTGTATCATAAAAATTGTCTTCTTATTTTAGTTGTTAAAAACAAACAGTAACAAAGGCTGTAGATTATATTCATCACGTTTTTATGACCTACAAATGAAATAATGTCTGACAAAAGTACTTGAGGGAGAAGTATACGTACCTTGAGTTGTAGAGTAAATGTTACTACAAAGAACTGTGACTATACAGCAATATCTGTAAGTCACACACAGCCTATAATAAAAACAATCTACAAAACATTTTTTGGAAACTATGTACTAGTCATTCTGTTAACAACTGTATTATTATTTCTTAACTTAAAAAACAACAACCAACATCTCATTGAAGTGTGCTTGTTTGTTATTGGATAAAACAACATAGTTTCATATAATATAGTACTGGTTAATACATACAAATTACTGTTTAAAACATTAAAAATAAACACCAGCTAACAAAACAACACTAAGTATACAATTAACTTTTAATGTATTCTATCCATTCATCCATCCAATATTTTCAGAAACCAAAACAAGTAATAAATATACTGTGTACATAAACATATAAATATTGCTCTATATACAACAAGCAAAAAAAATGGTATTATTAAATAGGATAAATTTACCAAAAATTTATAAACTGATTTTATGGAAATTGTTTGGTTCGCACACAAAAGCACTTGAAAACTATCTCCCAAAAACTCAGCAACAAAGGTATAAACAGATAAGTTACAATAAACTATTTTGTAGAAAATAAATGTAACCCACAAACAAAAAAAAACATGCAACATACATCCAATTAACTGTACTTGTTAATGTACAAGTGGTACATTAACTGCTTACTCATCAGTTTAGCCCATTTATTGTGTTATAGAATAGGGAAAGAGTGTGATTCTGAGGGAAGTTTGATATTATAATTAAATTGTGATCGTAACACAAATAATAAAAAAAGACATTAAACACGGGTCAGTGTTATAGTTCTCTTCTAATTTTCCATTTGATTTAATAGCTAGCTCATAACTGTTTGGTCACAAGGTAATATATAGATAGTAGATAATGAACTTGAATCATCTAATAAACTGTTGTTGTGACACAACTGAATTCCTTGTGTTTTCTGAATATAACTTAACAACTAATTGTAAAATTACAAACAGATATTAGAATATAAACAAGCCTCGTAGTCTAATAAATAGCAGCTATGATAGATCTAAACTGTCTTCATGATTCAACACACTGATATAGTTGTGTTAAGAGGGTCATCTGTATAAACAATATCTGTAAAGATGTGTTTTCAAAACAAACACCAAGGGCCTTTATGAGATTTTTAGAATGGTACTTAATACAGTTTGTCAAGTGTTGTCCCAGTTATTACTGGAAGAAACATCTTCATGTGGATGCAAAGTAAAATTCCCAACCTGGTATGTGGTGAAGTAAAATGGTGAGCAGACAATACAGGAGAGAACAATTAGTATTATGTACAATAATTTAGGTATAGTTGACTGGTATGCTGTAACATAATAATTCATTGTGTTATAATAATCCATAAATGGCTAAATGATTGTTACTATACCACAAATGCTGCAACCTAATGGCAGACACTAGAAAAACACAGTACTATGACAATGAAAAAAAAAGGGTAATGTGATTGTTACCCTGCTAATATGGTATACTCTAATATAGTGGGAGATGCTAAAAACAAACAAACAGTACTACAACCATGAAAAAGTGGCTAAATGATTGTCACTGTGCTGTACCTTGATGTTGCTACAAGGTGACTGTTTTGTGATGCTAAATAATTTGACAAAGTTGTTTACCAAACTAATGCAGAAGAGCATATGATGTTACTGCTATAGAATAATTCAGTTTGTTTGTAACGTATACAAAACAAATATGTCTGTAGTAATATTACACAGTAGTATAATTTGTATAAACAGACTTTTCATCCTCTACTTACATCAGACAGTTATAGCTGGTTTTTACTTAATATTAAACACATTTACGTGCTGCGTATCTGAAAGCCAGTGTTCAGTTTATTTTGAAATAAATCTCACACATCTCATGCTTGTAAGAAATGTTTGGTATGATAGTCTACAAATGGGAAAAGAACTTTTAAAGAATCTTAAAAAATGGGAATAATGTTTGACATGTTTCTCTAATAATTTGACACTGAAAGAAGTTAGTTGTGCTTAACTTTTATGAAACATTTAAAGTTGTGCCTTTTACTTGTCATATAAGTATGCTACTGGTTGAATTGTAATTGACTAATTAGATAAAATAATTATTAGCTGTGTTGTACTGTACATTTTAGGCTCATAATGAATGATACATCATTAGGTTATTATGGGGTATAATTTTCAACAGTTTTTGTACTTTACATTAAATAAACCCCACTATCTGGTAGATGGTGTAGTTAAATACTTTTCCTTTGCAAAGAGGTTTTAGTGGAATAGTCCATTGCAGTTAATAATAAGGTAATATAATTTACTGCGTTTGTGTGAATAATACATACTTCATGAAAAATAGGTTAAGATCCATTTTTTTCATAATTACAGTCATTAAGTGTTGCTTTTTTTTAATATCATTCATGCTATTTCATTTATAAATTTGACTGCTCATGGGAGAGATGTAATTAAACATTAAGGTTTTTTTTTTCTCTCTAGCCCTATACTGTTTGTTTCTGTTTGTTTAATTTGTTTGTTACATGAAATTCCAATTTTGAAGGTCCCAAACTTGTAGATGTTTACAGCACTAGAACTACTAGTAAACATTTGTTAATGAAGAAGACTTTTTGTAACATTACTCCTGTTACTGATTGTAAACAGAAGACTTAGTACTCGTGATTTACATATTAATTTATATTATTACAAGTATAGTACTATATCATGTTGTTGTTTTTTTAATTCATGGAATACCTATTGTGAATCATATTAGATACTCAAGAGATTCAGACAAATGAAAAAGGTACAGAGCAATATAAAATTCTAACAAAAGATAGCCATATTTAAATGGTGAGTAAAAAACTTTCATGTTTTGTTTTTGTTATTTGTTGTGAAAAAAGTCAGAGTGGCTTTTTAACTAATATAAAACAATTTGTTAATGATAGGGCAAGTTCCCTTGCACAGGCCTTCAACAGTTACAGAGATTAGTGATAAGGGTTAACATTTTCTGTGACCATCAGTTGTCTTCAGGGTTCAAAATATTTGTAAGCTAATCACCATCATGAAGGGTGGAAACTTCTGTAAGGTATCAGCCTCTGTGTTTCTTAAATGATTTCACAAAAACTCTTAGTTGTTTACAATCCATTTTGTCAGGTTGGACTTCAATGGTTACATCATGATTCAAACTGCTTACTCTTGAATGTTCAACATTTAGTTGTTTCTTGTCCCAGCCTTTTGTATTACTTTGTTTTGACCATAGGCAATTTTTCTATTCAGAATAGTGTGTTACTGTGGACATGAATAATTAGTGTAAATATGTGTATATTGCTTTGACGTTTTGAACAATGAAGTGCTTCTTTATGTTTAGTTTTACACTTCTGGAAACAGCTAAAACCATTTAACTCAATTGGGATTTTAACACTAGTTAAAAGGTTATAAAATTTGATAATATTGTCATGCTTTTGCTTTTGTGTAAATAATAAAAATTTATCAGAGAAACTAACTTTAAAACATAATATTTATAAGTAGATTTCAAATAAAACAAGTCAGAACTTTCTTTTTTGTGTGTGTGTTTGGAAAATATTTTATTAATCATTATAAACTTATAACTGCTGCAACGAAACTGTATGACATACTTATTTTTCTGGTTGTGTTAGATGTTGACGTTTTTCAGTTTGAAGAAATCAAGTATTGTGGAATGTTTTTTGTACATACGTACAATACTTTATGTATTGTGAAGTCCCTGCCATATCATGCCCTCACTCCATCTGTCTTATAAGTTTCCTGATTTCTCTAAGCCCGTTCCCTTGGCTGTGGTTTCACTAGATAGTAGATAGGGACAGTGGGAATCTCGTTAATCCATTCATGAGCGTCACTAATTAGATGACGAGGCATTTAGCTATTGATATTATACGATTACCCAATTTTACATCAGGGTCGACAATATCGACAGATGCCGATAGTGAAGACGCATAAAGATCAATTCATTTGCACATTATACCTACATTGGTCTAACGACAAGAGCCTGTTTAAATTTCGTCATGTGTTGTGGGCGGTAATTGCCTTACCAGGCGAGGTGTTTTTCATTGTTTGCCTTCCACAATACATCTAGGGTGTAAAGCATCGCACGTCGGCACAAGAACTCTTCAAAATATTTAGATCTTATATCCAGGTCCGCCAGTACTTCTGTGTTTCTCGGATACCAGGCACCGCGAGCACCAATTGGTAAACCGTGGAAAACAATAGAAGTTGCACCAGTTAGATCTTTAATTTGTGGTGCGAGCTCTTCATAGCGGGCGACCTTGGAATTGTATGCTTCCTCTAGGGAGCTATACATGAGTTCGTATCGGACCGTCACATCAACAACCACCGCTTTTTCCTCACGATAGAAGATCAGATCCGGTCTCCGAGGCTCACCATTGTCTGTCTCAATGGTGAGTTCTCCGAGTACTTTCCACCCTTTACTTACACATTCTTTAACTAAATGATCACAGATCTTGTTGCGACGCCGTGTCCTCATAGATTTTAATTTAGGACATTGACCACTTAGATGACATATGGTCTCTCTCGGCGGAGGAGCCCGGCATTTCATAACTTCTTTGTTAGTACTCAAATTCCCTCGACTGAGGGCTTCCCGTGTGGGATATACATTTGCCCTCAAAGCAAGACACTTCACCCAGTGGTGGTCCTTCATACCCACTGGTTTAGGTAACCAGTGGTTGGCAGATCTTGAACCTTTGAAGAGACTTGCACCGTGCCCTTGCAGGGCAAGACCTTCCAAGCGCTTCCTTTCCATATCCCTTCAATTAGAATGATATGTTTCGGAAGTATGTTCGGGCTTAGGGATCGGAAGTCCCACCTTTAAGACAATTCCTTGGATGTTATCGAGTACATTATCAGTTTTGGCTAGATATCTAATAGTTTTGTCCGTTGAATGGACATGCCTTAACCCTGTCTTGATCTTAAGAGTAGGAATCAGAGATTCCAACTTGACAAGTGCTAGGCCACTGTCTCTATAACGGGAATAAAGTAACCCGTCGGTCGTGCAAGGCGGAAGATGACATCAGCTCTTCACGGCCTCTTTAATTTGATTGTCCATTTCTCTCAATAATTTACCACTCGATGCTCCCAATTCGAGTTGGTAAAGGAGCCGGGGTACCGCAAATCGGTTGAGAATCTCAACCCGTTGGTGTGGTTTTAGCGGTACCCTCGAGATGTTATCTATCCACTTCTCGAGGAGAGAAAGTACAGGCTCGCTGTACACCCCGGTCAATGGACAGACATTGGCCCCTAGGTAACGGTAAGATTGTTGGTCCGATCATGGGAGCCCTTCGCCATTAACTGTCCAAGGTGAACAATTATTGACGGTAAAGGTCTTACTGGACCCCTAATCAGCATTCCGGCACTCTTGAGATGTTCAGTGAGAGGCCGTTACCCAAACAATGTCGTTCACGGTATTCAACATTTCCTGTAAGCTAGCATGGTCTTTTGCCAGCACTGCCATATCATCAGCACACGCCAAAGTATAAACTGGATCCAGCTTCTTGTTTAGCGATATGCCTCGGCCAACCTCTTCGATCTTACGGATGAGAGGATCCAGAGCAATGTTGAACAAAATAGAAGACATGGGGTCCCCTTGTTTAATGCCTCTGAGGAGGCGAATAGGTTTAGTATTCTCGATACCAACCCTAAATAACGTAACACCATCTTGATACATGTCCCCTACAAGTTGGACGAAATGCGGGTGGACATGAAATATGGCAAGGCTGGCTAGAAGATGTTGGTGGCCAACAGTATCAAAGGCTTTACACAGGTCTCAAAAGGCCTTAGCCAGAGTCCCATGTCGCTTGGCTTTCCTCATGATGGAACGGAGCAGGAAGATGTTGTCTCTGTAACCCGCTTGAGGAATAAAACCACGCTGTCTGGGATTTATCTGCACGGCCTGCTCGAGGCAACGGGCCATAATCCTGGAATATAACCTAAGCACGATAGAGGATATCGTGATAGGTCTCCAGTTTTTGACCTCGTGCAGATTACTCGACCCTTTCGGAAGGAGCACCGACTTATTGACCTTCATGCATTCAGGAATGCGGCCCGTGAATAACCAGATGTTATACAGACTTGCCAAGGAGGCGTCGATACCATACTTAAGGCGGTAGAGTAAGAAAGGAAGAGTGATCTTATCGGGACCGGGGGCCCTCTCTTCATGCCTCAAAGTGCCTGACTCACTTCGGTTGATGTTATTGGTTCAAGAATATTAGTGTTGTCTGCCCTGGGTGGAAATGGACAGCCGTCAAAATTGGCGTTATTATTAGCAACACCGTAGACCTGATCATAATGGTCTTTCACCTGATCTTTACTGAGTGGACATCTGACAGCATCCCGGCCGTCTAATATCTCCTCAGCTAGGCGTTTTCGTTCGAAATCAAACATTCTCTGGAACCTCCTCTTATATGGCCTTCGAGCAGGATTAATGACTTTAAGAGCCTGCGTCGAAGTTCTCTCGTTTCTCCATGTTGTCTGAGAATGGGCAATCTCATCAACCCATGTTTTGGTCACAACTTCGACCTTCTGCCAGGTTGCTTCATCGAGTCCCTTCTGATCTCTCAGCTGACATATGTACGAACAGAACTTAGAACTCCGGTCGGGGATATTAATCCCTTCCCAGTCGAGCTCCTCGTACTGAACGGCGACAGCAGGATCTCCACGACTCTTGATGATGTGTGAAGCAGTGCAGACAGGCGGTTTTTGTTTATTAAGATCTCAGCGCTTGTCAGAGATCTGTTTTGGAGTTTGCGGGTAGATGTTCTGCACAGAGAACATTGATGTTCTTTTGGCCCGAGTATACTACTACCATCTCTCAGAGGGTTCGTACTTCTTCCTCGGACCAGACTACTTGGTGCGGGCGCTCCGCCGGCGTCCGAACTCCAGACATTTGAATGCTCTCGGCATTCCGGATCCTGGATGTTTATCTCTCTTATGCTGAGACACGCCTGATTTGGTCTTAAACTTCAGGCCGCAGACTTCACAGCCGAAGCTGGAAGACTGATTGGCGAACGCCACGGAACACCGATAGGGACATTTCGGTATATGACATGCAATAGCATGATGGTGGCTATCGTCTTTTCCACAAAACATACATCTCGCTTGTGCCACCGAGTTATGAATATTTGCCAGATGGTCCCAAATCTACGAAAATTCGTAAACTTGAGTGGGCACTGGTCGCAAGCCAAAGGTTTATTCTTATAGGGTAGGTTAACAAATACTGCCCTCCCTACCCTTTCAACCGTCAATTCCTTGTCACTATTTGGTAAATTTGTCCTTTGTCCCTTGATGACTGTGGGACTGTAACTTAAGCCGTCCACCTCAGTGATTCGGCATCTGCCTCCCCTGGCAGTCTGACTAGTTGCAATCAAAACACCTTGGATATGTGTCTGGTTGTTGGAATAGGTTTCATTCAATACCTCTATTCTGGATCTTAGGCTTTCCTCTCCCTCGATGCCAGGAATCGCCCGGAAGCTACCATCCCCAGGCGGTGCCAAGTAGCATGGGTTTGGCCGTCGTCCTGGCACCCCACGAACACCAAACCATACCTTTTATCATTAATATTTCTTTCCATATCTATAATAACCAGCTCTGATGTAGGGTAGGTCAGTCCCTACAAAATGCTAATACAGGGTAGGGCTGCAACCTCCTACCGGGCACCCAGATAGCTAGTGAATTCTGTGAGTCCTCGCTACAGTTTAAAAGGTTTTCCTTCCTTTGTCTGGAGCTGACTGCCCCTGCCTTTGGACATATGATGGTCGGCGAGCCCATCATACGGGTTTTTAGTGTTCTCCTTCACGTGTGGAGTATTCAGTTACAGGGGACCCTGTATCCAGCCGCACCGCTGGGAGGTACCTCCATGGGCAACACATTGGCAATGTTTTATGGCTCTATAGAGAGTCAATCCGTCACTATTTAGATGACGAAGCATTTGGCTACCCAAAGGAGTCAATCCATCACTACTAAGATGACGAAGCATTTGGCTACCCAAAGGAGTCAATCCGTCACTACTAAGATGACGAGGCATTTGGCTACCCAAGAGAGTCAGTCCATCACTACTAAGATGACGAGGCATTTGGCTACCCAAGAGAGTCAATCAGTCACTATTTAGATGACGAAGCATAAGAGAGTCATAGTTACTCCCGCCGTTTACCCGCGCTTGGTTGAATTTCTTCATTTTGACATTCAAAGCACTGGGCAGAAATCACATTGCATCAGCACTGTCCGACGGCCATCGCAATGCTTTGTTTTAATTAGACAGTCGGATTCCCCCGGTCCGTTCCAGTTCTGAGTCGGCTGTTAGTTGCTGGCCGAAACGGTCGCGCCAGGCGGGATCCCGATTCAACGGTCGCTGTTGAATTTTCACAGTCCTGATTTCTCTAAGCCCGTTCCCTTGGCTGTGGTTTCGCTAGATAGTAGATAAGGACAGTGGGAATCTCGTTAATCCATTCATGCGTGTCACTAATTAGATGTCGAGGCATTTGGCTACCTTAAGAGAGTCATAGTTACTCCCGCTGTTTACCCGCGCTTGGTTGAATTTCTTCCCTTTGACATTCAGAGCACTGGGCAGAAATCACATTGCGTCAGCACCGTCCGACGGACCTCGCAATGCTTTGATTTAATTAGACAGTCGGTTCCCCGGTCCGTGCCAGTTCTGAGTCGGCTGTTAGTTGCTGGCCGAAACGGTCGCTGTATCACACTTGATACAGTGTGAGCCCAAAGATCATCTAACTTACTGTTATTTTTGCATTAATATTTCTGGATATTCAGACAAAACTAAACAATACACTAAATATCCAGAGATTGCATCTGTGATGAAACCAGTACCTCATGGGGATGATTTTCTTGTGTCACATCCAGCAGCAAAGTGGGAAATAGAAGTTATACTGCAAAAAAGATAATGAATCATCTTTACTTTCTTCATTTAGTAATTTTACCCCTGTGGATTCTCAGCATAAACTGCCTCATCTGATCACACAAGATGAGCTAAATGATCAGATTTGTGACTTGTTTTATACTGAAAAAACATGGGGAAATTTCATTTATGGCAATGGAATTTATCATAAAAGTCTTGCTTCTCTCTACAGCATGCAAGATACTTTGTGTTTCTAAACAAATGTTGATGCACTAATTGAAGAATCAAGTACTGAATATACTCTCAAGAAAGAAAACATGTCACCAATACATTTAAAGTTAGTGTGAAAACTGTGCTTTTACATAATGGGAACACTAAGCCATTGGTTCCTGTTATAAATGCTGTGAACATAGTAGAACATGCAGCTTGTACCTGAAGCAATCAAATATTCACTACTGTTAAGTCTATAAAGTGAGTATACCAAACACTGTAGCTTTTTGTTTGTCTGGGATAGCCGATATCATAAAATTCTTTAAAAAAAAACCGAAATGGCCAGTGAGAGAATTATGTTCCAGTAAAACAAAGTTGAGTTCCAACTTTCAGTGAATCATCAAGATATGTTTCTTCCCTCACTCCATCTGTCTTATAAGTTTCAAAAAATTAGTGAAGTAAAAATTAAAGGTCGTATTTTTGTTGGGCCACAGATTTGGGAAGTGCTGATGAATGGTGATTTTGAAACATTACTGAGTCAGAAAGAACTTACTGCAAGGAAATCACTTAAACTGGTTGTTAAAATTTTCTTAGGAATTTACAGAGATGAAAACTATGTTGTGACAATTAATGATATCCCTGAGAACAAGAGGAAAACTGGGTCCAAGATGCCACTAAAGTTACACTTCTCACACTTTTAATTGAGTTTCTTATCAAATGATCTTGGTGAGCACTTCCCTTAAGTTATGTCTATAATAGAACAGTAACTTCAAGAAAGACAGTGGAATCCTGTGATGACGGAAGATTACTGTTGATTCTTGTAGCATGAAACTAACAACATACATAAAATATGCAACAAGTCAGTCAGGTATTTTGTAAAAAGAAATAAAAATTAATACCATGATGAAAGTTTTAAACATAGCTTAAGTGTATTGTCAGTATATAATTACATGTTGTTTTTGAACATTCTTAAATGAAATTTTCAATAAATAAATAAAGTTATCAGAGAGAGTTATTTTCACAATATATAAGAATATTTAGAATGAACCTAACATAGCTCAAAAACTAGAGGTGATCAGTAATATTCAACAATTTTTAGAATTAGGATCAACAAATTACTCATGAACAGTTGTATTTTTATTGTAGTAAAGAAGCTTTTGTGTTCAGTGTAACTTCTAAACATATAATTACTGTGCAAAATTACTCAAACACTTATATGCTTTACATATTTCTAAAAAATTACTTTGATTCAATGACTTAAGGATATTTCAACACATAAACAAAAAACATGAATTTTATCTCATAAGTACAACTCAAAGCTGATAGTTAAAACCATATACAACTTCTATTATAAAGATGCTTAACATGGAACAACCTTAAATATAAAATTTTCAAAATTACTTACAGATCAACCTATATAAAATATATATTTCATGATATTCCTACAAGTACCTATATTCTTAGTTATGCCAACTAACAAGACATGCTTTAACAGATATGAGGTGTTCTTTCATTACAAAAAGCCTAGACACCTAGTTATCATAAAAAAAAGGTAAAGGAAAACTATCGTATTTATATGCAAGAAAGTATTAATTAATTGTGCAAATTTGTGGTAAGCACTGTTAAATATATGAATAAACAAACATTCTGAATTTAAGTGGTTTTCTATTAAATGAAACTAATTATGGCTAAATTCACTAACACATTCATGATCATTAACTTCAAAATGTAAAATAGAATTTTAGTTATAAACATTATACCATAAATTTAAGATTTTATTTCTATCTACCTTAGAAAAATAATATATTGATAATATTTATCTACTTTGTATTCAATGTTTTATTACTCTCACATTACACGTGGAGATGAAAATCTGAAAATGTTTATTTAATTTGAAGCATTGGAACCTATCATCTTGTGAATATGTGCAAATTGTATGCATGTATGGTCAACTGACTACACAACAGACATTCAGCTATTATTAAACTCTAGACAGTTAAAACTGATTCATTAATAATTATGGTATTAATACAGAGAATTCTCAAATTTATATAAAAAATGGCTCATTTGGGTTGAGAAAATATTTTACATAGAAGAGCAAACAACGTTTGCTCTTCTGTGTAAAATATTTTCTCAACCCAAACAAGCCGTTTTTGCATATAAATTCTCAACAAGTGGGTTTCTCGACATCAGAGAATTCTCAAGTTATATTTAAAAAATAACTATGATAAAAAAATCTACGGAGAGAAACTTTTTGGTCATAAAATCTACAACTGTTTCCAACTTCTGATCAAAACAAAATACCTATATAGTTCAAATAAAAATGAAATGAGTAATGAATATTATGTACGTCTAACATACCACCATACTTATGATGATTAGAAGGTATTAATTCATCTGTCATGGTACCCTCAATGCAAGCAAATTTTGTGCTATAATCCCAAACACAAGATTCAGCTAGCTTAGGTTTAGTTTTGTTCTAAACATATATCTTAAGATAACAATGCAAAATAATCCTAATAAACAAATATATATATATATATATATATATATATATATATATATATATCAAACAATTTAACCAATACTGAAAATAAACTAACATTAAAGAAAGAAAAATAAAACATTACTTTATTCACAGTCTACAACTATTTATCATCTTACCTTCATTCTTTCTAAATTTGTATTTACACCTGTCAAAGGCAAGTTGAGAAACTAAATAAGACTTAACTTTTAATTTAAAAAATGAAACTTGACATCTTGCAAAACATGTCTTGGAGTAAGGCATCAATAGTATCAGGTATCTTAAGGCAACATATGACTAGGTAACTAAACATACAACTGTTAAGGTGGCTATATGTTTTCATTTTCCTTTTTTAAAAATCAAAACATGCATAATAATTATTGGAAAGACTAACAATTTATAATAAAGCAGTATAGATTGACATTTAAAATTAACTTTGATCACTTTTATGTTCCACTTTCTTTTCAAGCAGAACTACAGCAACTTGTGGGTTTACCCTTCAATACTTACTATTTTCTTGTCCATAGTCATGAAAGTAGGTTGCCCAGTCCCATGTCATGAAAAGATCTAGAAGTTATAAGAAAATATAACTAGAAAAATTCTACAAGAAAAATTCCAGTGCACCAAAATAAAGTAAACTGTTATATGTAAATTAACTAACAAAAATTACAAGAAGAAGGAATTGTACACCATAAGTCAGAAAGTAATAATAAGAAATCAGTTTTATTGAAAGGAGACTGATGGACTCTGTGACAAAACTAAAATAATTGGAAGATGTGATATCGAAAAATATATGTAACTATTTTACTTAGTAGAGTTTCCACAGTTAATACATCTTTAATTATGTTTATTTGTTTGTTTTTGAATTTCATGCAATGCTACACGAGGGCTATCTGCATTAGCCATCCCTAATTTAGAAGTGTAAAACTAGATGGAAGTTAGCTAGCTATCCCTAATTATATAGTGTAAGACTGGAGGGAATTACGTAATTTACATTCACACTTAGACACAACTAGCTATCATCTTATCTTAACATTAGTAACGGAAGGTGTATTTAATGGCCTATATATAAGCATTGGGTGTAAAACATTATTGTAACAAAGGCTTAGTTGAAACACTACTCCACTGAAACCCTTGGTAACTTTTATCTTACTTTTGTCTATACCTCAATGTTAATAAACAACTGAAAAAAATATAAATAAAATGCTATTTAACTTATCGTGGTGCAATAAGTGAGCCTAGGGTATTATTTGTTTTATAATTAAGCTTAAAAATGTACTATGCAATAACTTACTCTAAGCTCAATAAAGACAAAATATCAATTATAAATCTAAATAATTTCTGAATTAAATTGTTTTGTTCTATCACCAAAGTTAACAAGAATAAAAAACAAACCAATATGTATATTAAACATTCACAACATAAATACCATAGTTGACCTGACAATATCAATTGGTAGTTTTGTTACAAAACAATGATATAAATTGTAGACCATTACTATTAAAACAAAGAAGCATGACACAAACTGTTTATTATATATATTAACACCAGAGGGACATTTAGAGTGTTCCTTCTACCACACACATTATACTCTTTAACACTGTAACTACCTGACAGCCATAAAGCTTCTTATTTCCAAAGAATGCAACATGTAGATCTTCAATGTTTTCAGTTTACTAAAATGTTTAGTTAAAATAAAGTTATTTCAATTTTAAGTCTATCTCATGCGACATTTATCATTTTTATAAAGTACTTCATAACTTGTTCTTAATGTTTCATGAAAAATTCAAAATCTTCCTATTAACAGTAAGCAGAGCCAATCTTTATACATATACTCAAAAGGTGATTTACAAAACTGTAAATTTTATCTCTGTATTTCTATAGACTGATGGAACTTTTAAGCAAATAGGTCTATTCAGATACCAATAACTATTTTGAATCTATTCAATGTTACACAGCGTGGCTTTCAAATGCATTACTAAACATTTGGAAAAGAAACAGCAATAACTAACATACTGAGCAAGAGCAAGAATTTAAAGTGAACAAAATACACAATTCATTTGAAGCAGGCCAAACTAGCCTAACAATCTTTTGACTGTTTATGTACATGTGAAACTGAATGAGTGCTTAAATCTTTATCAGTACTACATATAACCCAATAAAGGTGACATAAAATATCTTAACTCGATTGACTATTCTTTTTTTAGGATAATATAGAGCAATGATTAGTAGGGCACATTACAAGTACAGATGTTGATGTCATTCGTGTCAATAATAACAGAAGACATTTCTGTCATGTTTAGATGTACATAAAAAAATGTGTGCTTTACATGAAAGATGTCAGTGACAACAGTTAAAAAGTTGTTAAAACAGTTTTCACAGAATAGAAAAATAAAAAGGAACGGGAACTAAAGAAAATGATATATAGGAAACAATACTAATATATGGGAAATAGAAAAATGAATAAAAATATAGGTGATATCAATATATATAGGAAACAATACCAATATACCGGAAATAGAAAAATGAATAAAAATATAGGTGATATTAATATATAGGAAATAATACTAATATATGGGAAATAGAAAAATAAATAAAAATATAGGTGATATTAATATATAGGAAACAATACTAATATATGGGAAATAGAAAAATGAGTGAAAATATAGGTGACATTAATATATAGGAAACAATACTAATATATGGGAAATAGAAAAATGAATAAAAATATAGGTGATATCAATATATATAGGAAACAATACCAATATACCGGAAATAGGAAAATGAATAAAAATATAGGTGATATTAATATATAGGAAATAATACTAATATATGGGAAATAGAAAAATAAATAAAAATATAGGTGATATTAACATGCAGGAAACAATAATAATATATGGGAAATAGAAAAATGAATTAAAATATAGGTGATATTAATATGTAGGAAACAATAATAATATATGGGAAATAGAAAAATGAATAAAAATATAAGTGATATTAATATTGATATTAATGAAAAAAAAATTACAAAGTTGTTTTGAAATTTTTTTAAGAGATGCACAAAGGTCATTAATTCTAGGACTGAGAATGATGTCACACTGTTATAGAATTTAACAATGTTATCCAATAAACATCCTTAATGTCTTTCTAAAGGTGGAAAAGATTCACAAATAACAATGAACAGTTATGTTGAAACTTGAGAAAAGTAAATAACCTTAAACAATATCAAACCTAATGAAGGGCAGTTGCTTGAAACACTAGTTAAATAATGTAACTGTTTTTGTCCTTTTTTTAACTTTAGGTGTTTATAAAAACATTATTTCTTTTGTGAAGTAAGAGAGGATTCCATATACTGTAGACCAGCACAATGCTTCCTTGTACCTAGACAAGCATGAGACCTGTGCATGTAAAACTTTATACAACCTTCCCTAACAATGGCTAGTGACCAATAAAAGCCAGCCTATTAATCTGAGACACACACAAGATCATCCTCTAATACAAAGAAAAAGCAATATGCAAAAAAATTCACATTATACAAACTTGAAACTCCCTTAAGTTAAAAAAAGAGAAAACAGACCTCCATGATTGTCACTGAATATTAAAACTACTGTATATATATAAACCAGTCTCTGTAGCAAAAAGACTAATGACTGATTTTCAGCCACGACCACTAAATAAATAGTTCTTTGAGATTTCCAAGAATATGGAAGCAGATTATTAGTCAAAACACAGGATAAAAAGTAATGAATAACTGGTATCTAGTAGTTAATAAATAGTTCTCATTTAACAATCAGACTGAAGTGACCATACAGGTTACTAACTATGACAGTTCATGAGCATCAGAACTATGGGATGAACTAGACAAATACAAAAACTTGTTCACCCTTTACCATTCAGATAACTAGACTAAACTGATGTTTCAGGCAAGACTAAGAAAAGAGGATACTAAAGTATTCTAGAGATGTTTCTCAAGCAAATTAGAATGACCAAATACAAAGTTTACCAAAATAATTATAACAGAAGTAAACAATCTGACTAACAATTACTTTGAAATTCTTTTAAAGCCTGTAGAAAGGTCCAGTGATTTAGTCAACAGAAAAAATATAAAAAGAGAATAAAAGCAAATAACTTCATGAAGAAATCACAATTCCAAGAATTACGTGACAAAATAAGTCACTCTCATTTACAGCTGTGATAAGACATGTAACTGGATTACTCAAACTTCAAGAGAGTGAAGGCAACAAAAAATGTATCAATTACAAACATGTGTGACATTTATAATCACAAGTACAAATGCCATAAATACATTGACGGATGTCACTGTAAATGAATGTAAATCTCGTGTATATATTTGGTTGCCAGATACACAAAAAGTGTTCTTGACTGAAGCCAACAGGCAAAAAATTCCACATTAAAATGCACACAGAAGCATTTAAATGACATGGTCTTAAGTATTCACATCAGAAACTCAATGATGAGTAGTGTTGATAAACAAAATAACACTGAAAGTCATATCTGTTTATCTGATCAGAACAAGAGCATTTTAAAATTAATGTATATGCAAATTACTGAATTATGTGCAAAATTAACATTATAGTAAATAATTTAATGTTTATGTTATCCAAGTTTTAATTCTTTGTTACAACAGAAACATTTAAAACAAATAGTTTGCTTGTCACATGATCCAAGTTATATAAAAAAAATCTCCAATTTAACAGAAACTGACTGTAAACACATAAGCTTACAATGCACACAACTGTCTAGATGCCAATGTATTTTCACATGTCCTTTTGAGACATACAATATATGCAGTCTTAGAACTGAATCCACTGCAAAAGAGAAATAGATTTTACAGCCTTTTATGGGTGCTATGCCAACCTACTATACTTTGGAAACAAATTTATGACATACAAGTAATTAGTTAATACAAGTGTACAAAGCTGTTATAAAGAGCTCAGTGTACACTCCATTCCACCAACAGTTAATATGAAATTGGTGTACAGTTTTTGTACTGAAGTAACAGCCTGCAGTACTATTGTCTACAGCACTTACAGCGGTTTTTTACCTCAAAATGCTATAGTCAGAGGTAGGTGAACTGTACTTAAATCTAATTTTTATATTTTAGTTGACTATGTATAATTTATGTTTTAAAAATCCTATTTGAGTGATTTAATTGTTTTTATAAGCTTAACTTGTTACATGGATTGTGAAAGCTTTATAAACAAGATGGTATCTATAACAGCCATTCTGTTTTGGCAACACATCTATGTGGAGAATTTGTCAAAATAACTTCTTCATAAAAGACCTATTGGTATCAGTTAACATATCGGAATAAATAGACAAAGAATTTTAAAGGAGAATTAAAAAATAAACCAGGATTCCACCATGGACGAGGATATCGTGGAAAGATAAAGATGTTAAATTACGAATATGTCAAAAAGATGACTATACTAGTAAATTTCTATAAAGATGTAAAAGGTATGTACCCATTTTTGTTAATTTTAAAAACATTTCCCTACACTCTCTATTGATGATGACAAATGGAGTTAGTTATTCGGTGCATAAAAGAGAAAATAAAGTACAAATATTTACCTTAAAAAACAGCAAGTGATGTTCATTTATGAGGCTCTAGAGGTTATGTAAATGAAATGTAAAAACGGAAAGGTAAAAAGTATTATTTTTATACTTTATGTAAAAATTACTTTGCATGTGAACTACTCAGAGTCCAAGTGTAAATAACTACATTAAATAATGAATTTTTATAAGAAAAATCCAAAAAATATTTACAAAATAAAACTTTTGCTGAAACTACTTACTTTAATGAAAGTTTGTTATCAAGTTTTAAGGAAATAATTTCATTAACTAGTTTCATTTTTGAAAGGCATTTCATGAGAGTTGCATACTTTTCTTCCTATGAGCATATATCATTCTTCAAGGTTTAATGTCTTCCATAATGTAACTGTTAATTACATATCTATATATATAATGTATGCCTATGTTACATACGTATACAATATTAACAACTATACTACAGCAACCACATAAAATGTATTTAGTCCAAAAGAAATGTTTACATTACTTGTAATATCTTTTAATATGAACTTAAATAGTAGACTTTTGTAAAGGTTTACTAACCTGCCTAAGATCAGCAAAGCACATCTGGAGTGCACCTTCTTCAAACCCTCTAACAGGTTCTGAATTAGCAAACACTATTAAAGACAAAAAAGAACTCAGTTTAGTTTATATCCATTAGTGAATAATTATTATCTGCATTTGTTTTGAAGGCCTTAACACAAAATATTTGAATTGCCAACACAATTCAGTTTTATTGAAGCATAAAATGCTGTTTCGTTTTTGTCTTTGATCTGCTTAAACATAGTCTAGAAAGCCAACATCCAAATGAAGTGAAGATTGTGTGATAAGTTTATCAAAATGTGTGGAATAAGATTGACTTCATCAACTTTTGTAGAAACTTACTATAATGAAAGAAGTATTTTCAGGCAATAATGCATTATTATGGCCATCAAAACTGAACATGATTTACAATGAAATAGTTCCAAGGGCAGCAGGAAACCTGAAAGTTGTTCTTAAAAGATAAATGAACCCTTAAACAAATAATACTGTGTAAGACTATTAAGTAATCTGATTATTTACACAACTGAAAAATAAATAAGAACAAAACTACAATAAGAATTTCATTAATTAATCAACAACAAAAATAAATCTCTTCACAGAGAACTAAATCTCATTAAAAAAAATACAATTCCTAATTGACCTAAAACTTTATAAGAAGTTAATCATTCTTGGGTACCTTTGAAATTAGATTTTGATAAAAATGGTTTTGTGTTTCAGATGTGGTTTAAATAAAGTTTCAATTTTAAGGTAATAACATTAAAGTGTGATGGTTCATAAGGTACAAATTTTCCAAACTCTTAAAATTTCTTGATTTGCATATACTGTGTTAACCTTATTTCCCCAGATGTTAAAAGTTTTAAAAATAACAACAAAAGCACTTTCAATTTTGTCCATAAATCATCCATAAAAAGATCATAGCATAATGTGTTTGCTAAATGACCAACTTCCATCTTCAGTCATTGTCTAATTCAACAGAAATACCTTTGTTGCAATATATGGAAAATAGTCAAGTAAGGAAACTGTTATTGTATTAAAGTCTATCTTTATGCTGTGCTGTTTGTGTCCCAGGAACCACAGTATTTACATTATACATACATTGCACCTTACTACTATAACAACTGAATAACACAAGCACAACCAGGTTAATATATGTGATTCATCCTCACTGTCAAGCTGAATTCAGAGAAAGTACACCTTACTTAAAAAGATGGGACTAAATATTTGTCCACAGAAAACCATGCTTTCCTTTTCACTACTGGCTTACATTATACACTATATCTTATTAGTATGATAAAGCTGACTTAAAACTGTAAAATGTTCAAAGTTGCATCACTACTTCAATCTTTTTTATCAACCTTTGTACTAAACTCACTGACTCTTAATATTTTGGAAATTTTTCCCTCCGTCCAGGATGTTTTTTTGGCCTCTAAATTAACAAGTTAGGACTGAGAGATGCCTTGGGTCTCTTTTACAACTGGATGATATATCCATATCGAGGGAAAAATTTCTAGATGATCCCAATTTTCATGAAAATATAGGCGATTTTCAACAAAATAAGATATTAAGCAGAGCAACAGTGAAAGCTATGTTTCCTATACTGAAAATGTATTTCATATAACTAGTCTCATTTAGTGCTGCTCTCTATGTGAAAAAAAAAGAAAGAAAAACATGCCACAAGCCTTTTTCCTCCCTTCCTTTGGAAATGACTCATTTTAATGTCCCTCATGCATATTATCATTGATAATCCTCCACAAAGGAAAGTGCTATACACTCATTATACGTGCAACTTCCTCTATTCAGTTTTATCAAATTACTGTTTTGAGTTTTGGTAGAGAATTGAAGCACTCATTTTCAGTGGAGAGGAAGTACATTTTATGTATAGAAAAACTAACTTCTAATATGGTACATTAGCTGTACTTATATAATCAGATAGAATCACACACTGAATTGGTGCAAGGGAAGAAAAGAAGCACCCTTTGAAAGAGTACGAAGGACACACCTTGAGTCTAATGAATTAGATATGATGACATGATGTGGAAGACTACACAACTTCTAAACCAGCCATACTCTTCACCAATCTGGGAAATGTGTTGTATATTCTGGTAGACAAAAACTGAGAAGTAAATCTAATTAGTATTGGGGAAAAATGGAAGTGTCCCCAGACACAAAGTGGCTAGGGCATGATGGACTGTACTTGACAAGTCAACTACATCCAAAATCTATGCTGCTGGAAACTGACACAGATAGAGAGGGTGGGTGTAGAATGAGGATCATACCATTTTCACCTAAAATTAATGAGACCAGAAGAAATATCAAACCCCTGACTCCTGAAGAGAGCGTATGTTAAGAATTCAAAATGGTATATCAACTTAGAAAACCTGATGTCCTGGATTGAAAAAAACGTGTATGAGAGAGAAATTGACCAGAACCAACCTAAGACAAATAACATCTTCAGAATAAGCTACACAAAAGACAGTTGAAGGGAAAGAACCAGAACAATCCCAAATTCCTCCACCATGCTGTATCAAAGCGATTGTAGGATGTAGGCACCTACTGTTTGTAGGCCCTACCAGCCATATAAGTTGTACCAAAAATTAACTTTTAAGGAAACTTTTCATGGACCTATAGTTTTCATAGGCCCTAGGCACTGTGCCTAATAAATAATTCAGCCCTGCCTCCACAATACAGATAAAGTATAATTGAAGGAGGAAGTCAAACATATTCACTACAATGTGCGAAAACTTATGTTTTTTGCTTTTACTCTATATTATAAAACAAAAAAAGGAGACTAAGAAATTGATTGAAAGACTATGACAGATAGCCAGTCTTCAGTTTTAATGACAACAACAAACAGCTAAAACAGGTAAAACCTGAGAAGCATTAGGATGGGAAACAGGAATAGGGGCCTGGTCTTGATTCCAACTGTGGCAAATGAGCTACCAAAAACGAAAGGGTAGAATGTTGATGCAGGTGTTCCCAGCATGCAATTCCAAAGGGTCTGGAATACGTTTGAAAATATACTGAGAAACAGAGCTACACATGATTTCCTAAGTGGGCAGAAAATAAATCTGACAGAAGGCTGCATTTTGACCCAGAATGTTTCAACAGAAAAATTATGTATGCAAGGTTAGAGTAGAGAATGAAAAATAAGTCATCTTAGAAGTAACAAAGGAGAGGCTGTTCCTCATAAACCTCAGGACTTTTGTACAGAGTATCTGAAAGTAAATGTATGGTAGATAAATACCACAAAAGTAAGGATAAGACAGAGGCATGGGTTAAAAGCACTGGAAGTCAGGGGGGTACTCCCAAATTGACAAAATAGATTCCAACACCTGTGAGTCTTAAAACGGATAGGCTACTTGATGGTTGGTCAAACAAACTATCCACAGCACATAGGAAGCAAGACATGCTGGAACTCTCAACCAATTATGAAGTAAAATGCTTTGTATGAACCCTAATATCCAAAGAAAGTGGGAAAACTAAATATGGTAAAGAAGAACTGAGAACTATCATACAACAAAAAAGGATGAGGATTGTAGGAAATCATAAAAAGGGATAAAACATCACATACCTGAGAAATTATACCTAAATACGCAATATTAGACCGAGCTGACTCTGCAGGAGGTGTACAGGGAAACATGAGAAAATCCTGTGGTGGAAAAAGGCTATAAAAATCTTTCTCGGAATGAACAGGTTCAGATTGTTCATGAGGTGAATAACTTCAAGAGAAAGTGGCTGACTCACACAACGACCAGTCTCTCACTGAATAATTGCAGATAATTCCATTAACAGGATTGCTTGCACCTCCAGCCATTGTTACAAAACCGGCACTCTGTGCTATATCTACCTCATGTGCTTCGTAAGCACTCACGAATTTTTCAAAAACAAACATGTACAATATTATATCAACTATACTTTGTCCTATCCAATGCCGACGACCAAACACAATATTTATAAAGCAACTTCTCACAGCAACGAATCTTACGGTGAAGACGTTTTCTAAACTGATAGAGTATGATCACAATTGATTATACTTGTGAAAAGACATTGACATTAAGCCTCTGATGTTATTAACTCTACGATTTTTATATTCAGCCCCCTAGGTATCTTCATGGGAGAAAATAAATAAATTTCTTTTTCTTGTAATTCTGTTCCAACCAGTATGTAAACAGTTTGTTTATGATGCTTTTATTTTTTAATATTTTAACTCAAATTGGGAAAACATAAGGGAAGAATAGAAACTTTTTTAAATTCCGTATATGTAATTTACCTGCCAGGCGAGTTGTTTGAACTATTTTCACAACAATAATTGTGTTTATTTACCAAGTATTATTGTGAAACAACAATACCTTATTTTGTAATAAAATAACGTAAACATTAGATGTTTTTTCACACATATTTCAATTTGTATATTTTAAATTCAAATCAAAGCTCTTTAAAAATGGAACTGTGGTTTCTGTAGCCTCATCATAAATTTCACACCTTTTAGTTTCTGTACTTTGTCAGCTTTTAGCGTTTAATCCGTAACTATTATCAGCTTTTAGTGTTTAATCCGGAACGTCGTAACTTTTATAACATATTGTTTGTGGTTCTTACGTGCTTACAATATTTATAATTTTAACAATGAAACAGTATCTTAGCAACACAGATAATTAGGAGACATTTTGTAAAAGGTTCAAGCTACTACTGCAAGCAGACTTTAAGATATAGAGATGGTGAAGTTCTTTTTGAAAACACTGATTTTTATAGCATTATATGCTGTAATAATAGCAATACCTGGACACATAAAACTTAAACCTGAAAGTATTATACTAGGCGCCCCACAGGTGATTCCGTGTGTCCCTGACAGCATTGGAATCAAAAGTTACACCATTGATGTTTTCCAGTATTATTGGTTTGGCCCCTACGGTGGAATAGCAACAGACGATGATAAAATTCGCGTAAACAAAGCCACGGGAGATTTAATGATTTATAAATTTGATTTTTCTGATACCGGTGTGTATAAGTGCGTTATTGAATACTCAAGAAACTGGGAGATAAAAGCACACAAACCAATTTTCATCACTCATTTCTTGGAAGGTAAATGCTTATAAGAATCGATTTTGGTAGTGTTGAGAAGTTAAAAAAACTTTAAATTATGAATCGGATTCCATCCATTTTTACTACAATTTATGTAAAGTGTTATAAGTTAGATATATATTTAATGATTGTACATTAATTTTCCAAAATCCATGAAATCACCTTTCCAACTACCAACATACAGCTCACCGCCATTGTTTCCGCGTTAAGCCTGAGGTGTTAAAATGTTGAAAATCAAATTTGTCTGCAGATATAAATTTATCATTACGAAATAATTTTTGATTTATTATTATTATATACAATAACTAAATACATACATAGATATGAATAAATTTAATCAATAGCATTACACAATTATTTGTTTTGGAATTTCGCACAAAGCAACTCGAGGGCTATCTGTGCTCGCCGTCCCGAATTTAGCAGTGTAAGACTAGAGGGAAGGCAGCTAGTCATCACCACCCACCGCCAACTCTCGGGCTACTCTTTTACAAACGAAAAGTAGGATTGACTGTCACATTATAACGCCCCCACGGCTGGGAGGGCGAGCATGTTTAGCGCGACGCGTGCGCGAACCCGCGACCCTCGGATTACGAGTCGCGCGCCTTACGCGCTTGGCCATGCCGGACCATCACACAATTAATGAAATAAGACATTCCGTGAAGTCAGAAAACAAGATAACCTTATGTTAGAAATTAGAAAGGTTTTGTTGTTTTCTTTACAAGTCATAGAACAAATAATTTTAACAAATAAAAACTGTTGAATGATTTCTTTAATCGTCTGTGAAAATATTGAAATTACAAAATGCTACAGTGTTATAGCAGAAAAATGTTTCTTTTGTTACAAACACACAGTAAGTTCTGGTATTCAGAGACATTGTTTAGCCACTTTTCACCTCCAAGCGATGAAACAATACATTCTTATCATTTGAAATAAGAAAGTTTGAAGAGCTTATTTGATTAGTCATCACCACCCACCGCCAACTCTTGGGCTACTCTTTTACCGACCAATAGTGGGATTGACCATCACGTTATAATGCCCCCACGGCTGAAAGGGCGAACATGTTTGGTATGATGGGGATTCGAACTTGCGACCCTCAGATTACACGTCGAATGCCTTAACACATCTGGCCATGCCGGGCCTTTAATTACCAAAATTTGCGTTTTTCATATAGCAAAGCTACAAAGGGATATCCGCTGTACCAACCGAGGGGAAATCGAACCCTTAACTTTAGCATTGTAAATCCTTATTTATTATTAGTCATGAAAATACATTGACTTGAAACCTCCTGTGACTTACGATACAATAGATAAAGAGCAAGATAAGCCATCAACTATATTTGTTAGATTTTGTTTATACCTTACAGGATTTCCAATGTGTGAGCTTTCACGAAGAAAAGTAGTTAATAATTTGTTATGAGCCTAAAGTGTCATATCAGGTCAAAAATTCCCGTAGTGGCCCAGCAAAATGTCTGCGTGCTTCCAATGCTAGATATCGAGTTTCGATATCCGTGATGGGCAGAGCATAGATAGCCCATGGTGTAGTGTTATGCTAAATTACAGATAAACAGTGCAAAATATTATTTCTTATGTCAACAATACTTGAACTACGAACCATCTTATACTTTATTTTAGCATGCGTACAACCTAGTGAAAACTACCAATGTCCTGAAGGACTCATACTGAGAAATAACCTGTGTTGTAAGTTGTGCTTTCCTTCAAAATGTTTATATGTGTGATCAGTATTTGTGAATTCTAATTTTTAAATAAATCGAAAAAGGAAAAACTGTTTTGAACAAACTAAGCAGTAAATTAGTTATTATATACTTCATCCATTATTTTATTTTTAATTGTTAACATTGTAAACATTTCAAGCTTTTTTCTTAGATCCAAGTCAACCAGGAACGGTGGAAGAAACATACGTTTCTTCTCCAAGGAAAAGTAAGTTATATTACATATAAGATTACGTAAAACGTACCTTTAACGTGAGATAATAAGTGTGGAAAGGTTGGTGACAAAATGTCGTGATGGAAAAATATTACTGTGACGATGTTTGTGTTAACGCGTGTTGTTCTTTCTTCCCATTAAATTTCTTCAATCCCTTATTCGTGAAGGTAAAAAATGTAGTAAGGTGTGAAGACCCGATCTCTTATAATATTCCAGTGCATTGTGGACATTATTTTCTATTCTAAATAATAAATATTTTACCGTTTCACCACTCATAGCAACTTAGGTAAAACATGATTCACCAAACCACGTCTATCATTCCCACTAATTCACTGTTCACAGTTTGAGCTTTTCTGTTGTCTGAAGTAAGTTTTTGGACCAGTAATTGTATGCCATAAGTATTTTCCTCCTCCTAGTATTGTTGTATTATTTAAATCTTGACTATTTTATAAAAACTGGTTGACTAGAGCAGAGTTTTACATTAGTTTACAACAAAAAGACCGTCCATGTACTTTACTTTTGAATTGTTACCGATAGTTTTCCAATATATTCTCTTTCGTTTGTAGTTCATTTAGACACTAATTACAGATTTCTTTGAATAGCGAAACATATAA
Organism: Tachypleus tridentatus; assembly: GCF_004210375.1. NCBI lineage: Eukaryota > Metazoa > Arthropoda > Merostomata > Xiphosura > Limulidae > Tachypleus > Tachypleus tridentatus. Next base: position 21,114,397 of record NC_134828.1, on the reverse strand, counting down.
ACAGTATTCAGTTTACAAATTGCTAGTAAGTCAGTGTCGACAATCATACATCCTTGGAAGTCTGAGAACTTGTTACTTTTGCCTTTTGTCTTGTTACAAATATATATATCTGCTGTAATGGTGGTCAGTCACGTGGTGCATTAAATGATCATCCTGATTTGATATAAAAACACAATCAGTGTATTTGGTTGTCATAAGATATGATCAGTAAATATCTTTACTTGGATTATCAAGGAAGAAAGTAAATCTAAAGTGATACTTCACACTTCGTTACCCGTACTGATTTATCCATGTGCATCAAACTTATACGTGTTTGAATAAAGAGTGGAACTTCTTCGATTCCAGTAACTCAGAACGCTGTGGTTATCTTGTTATTTTCACTGTAAGTATATCAAATGAAACGTAGCCTCCTCCAATACTATCATATAACAAAAACAAATTGCACTTGACTAACTTTCTTTTTAACTTGTATTTTTCCATTTCAGCACCAACCATGTCAGAACATACGATTCCATTGGTAACTGCTGCAGTAGGAATACCACTTTTGTTAATTTTTTAAGGTAAGAACAAAACTATATTTTTTTATGTTTTGTTGAATAAATCTTAATATAATTTCTATGTTATTAATAGTTGAACCATGTATGTATATACTTAATAATGAATTTAAAGGGGCTGAGAAATAAAAAAGATATTAGTTACTTTCTTTTAATTAGAATGAAAAATAATCAAAAGGTTACAAACGCTTGCATTAAAAAAAATATATAAGGGGAAATTAGCATCATTAGTTTACAATAAAGTGTATTTTAAGTGTGGAGATTCACTTAAAGCTTAAATTGTGGATCACTTTTTACAATAATACAAGTTCTTATGATGAAAAACATTCTTTGTAAGTATGTTATTGTTCAACCTGTTTTTTATATGTAAATACAATAAGGTACTGTGCGTGTCAGTAGAAATACTTGAAATTGAAACGTGTAAAATATGGGTAACCTAAATTATTACAATTCGAGTACTTGACATAAATATAAAAGGCATTTTCATTCAAAAAAGTTCTTTAACTAATTAATGATTTTCAGTTTATTTGAATATGGTCTTAAAATTGAAATTTATCAGCGAGTATAATAATTATTCAATTATCCCTCTTAAGCTATAACATTTTATTCCTGTTTACATTTGTTAACTTTATTTTAAAGAGATGCAGCAGGGGTCAAATTGCCATGTCCACCGTGGGGAACTGAACCCGCCTATTTTAGTGTTATATGTTCATATACTTACTGACGTTCCACTGGGAGAGAACGTCCCTGAGGCTGTCGTTGTTAAATATTATTATTTCTAGAATATAATTATATTCCATTTTTAATTGACATAACACTGATGTACAAATAAGAGTCAAATTAAATCATCCATGTTATTTATTAGCGCTTTTCTTTTGTAGTGTCATTATTTGGAAGTGCAATTGTTGTAGATGTAAAACAGTAAAATCAGCTAACACAGAAGACCATACAAATAAAGATGATAGAAAAAAAATTAAATATTCACTTGTACCACAAAAAGATGAAGACCAGTCTGTTAATAGAGACGATAAGAGAAAATGTAAAAGTGTAAAAGAGAAGAGGGCCAAAAAAGTCCAGAATTTTCATCTTCCTGAAGTAAGTATTGTGATAACGGGAAATGTCATCACATTTCATACCAAGTGTCTGGGACTTACAATGCTAGAAACTGGCTACCGATAGCTGTGGTGGGTAGAGCACAAATAGACGAACATAACAAGAATGTAATATACCTTCAGTCACATATATTTACTTACTTTCTATACATTTTTATGTTGGTGTTCTGCATGAAGTTTAGACACCGTTATAAATATAATGTATTAAGGCTATAAACTTTACACTCTAATCTTCCACCTTATAAGAAACGTTTCAATTTAATGGTATCGATTTTTAGAAGGAAATTGCAGTCGGTTTAAATGGATACTTGATAACAAGCTTCTCGAGACGTTGTGTGTAGATATATACATGTAATACAGGTTTCTTCTTTATCATTACAGCCATCTCAAAACATTTTCGAAATTGTTGTACTCTATTGACTCTGTTTATGAGTCATGTGTTTTCACAGTTGTTGACACAGTTACGGACGAATCTTAACTTGGTATAGGTATACAACAACAACTTTATGCCATGTCGCTAAGCAACAAAAGTATAACCTGATATTCTTGTTAATCTATGTACTCAAAGTATAAAGTGAAATGTATGAACAACAAAATTGTAAAAATTACATATTTTCTACTGTATTAACATTTGGGAAGATATATGAAAGATGCTTCTAATATGACCATTTTAAAACGGTTCCACTTGGATAGAAGCTGTTTCAAATTGTGGTTCTAAACCCGCTACGGGGAAAGGAACCCGTTTTATCAGTATTTTATCTCATGGTTTTCATTGATCTGGTCACATATGAGGGAGACAATTATTCATGTAGTTAGATAACTTTTCATTAATTATGAATTTACGTAAATTCCGTCTAGAGGACTAGTACTTGCGCTAGTATATAATAATATTTTCTTCATTACCATTTAAGCCGTCTCCAAACCTTTATTAAATGTTTATTCTATAGATTTGTACTGCATGACTCTGTTTATGAGTCATTACCTCGTAAAGTTGGCTCTCACTCATTCCATTCAGTCGGAGAGAGACATATATACGTATGATGTATAATGTGAGGACTTCCATCCTTCATATACTACAACTACTAATTTAGTTGTGTAAGACTAGAGGGAAGGCAGCTAGTCATCACCACCCACCACCAACTCTTGAGCTATTCTTTGCCAACGAATAGTGGGATTGACCGTCACATTATAATGCTCCCACGGCTAAAAGGGCGAGTATGTTCGGTGTGACGGGGATTTGAACTCGCGAACCTCGGATTACGAGCCGAGCGCCTTAACCACCTGGCTATGCCGGGACATTTATATTTGCTTATTTTCTTTTCCTGTTTAACAAACCGGCATTAGCCAAATTTTCTTTGCTTAGATAACTGTAGAACTTTGATGTATCTTATCTGATGTTCAAACACCCCTTTCGTCATGCCAAAATTTTAAACAGTAGAAATTCTCTGATAAGTTTACATTTATGCTAGCTAGAAACTTTCTAATTAAAAACACTGGACTCATTTACGCACCACATAGAGTTAAAAAGTTTTTTTATTTTACTTTTATGAGCTTGTTTTGTTTGTTTGTTTTTTTGGAATTTCACTTCAAAAGCTTCTCGAGGGGCTATCTGCGCTAGCCGTTCCTAATTTAGCAGTGTAAGACTAGAAAAAAGGCAGCTCGTCATCACCACCCACCGCCAACTCTTGGGCTACTCTTTTACCAACAAATAGTGGGATTGACCGTCACATTATACGCCCACACGGCTGAAGGAGACGAGCATGTTTAGCGCGACGCGGGCGCCTTACCAGTTACGAGGTCGCACGCCTTACACGCTTGGCCATGCCAGGAAGCATCGTACTGTCGTGTTTGTATTCTTTTTGCGCTTCAGTTCAAATCGATATTGATAAATTTCGCAGCGCCATCTCGATGTTAACACTCCTATGAAAAGTGGCCTAATAGGCCCCAGAGCGAAAGGTTATTAATATTAGGCTAATAATTTTGTATTTAAATGAAATTGCCATTTAAATCCATTAATGAATGGATTAACAGAGATTCCACTGTCCCTCTCTACTATCTAGCAAACCACAGCCAGGGGAACGGGCTTGGAGAAATCAGGACTAGAAACGTCATTTCGTAGGAGTGTTAAGCTGCTCCAAACAAATATTAAAATATTCGAATTTTAAATACAAAGGTACCCATAGATTAAGGACATCTGGTGGAGCCCAAATTACGACCGAACACTTATAACTCTAAAGTCTGGTATTAATGCTCTTGGTGAGCAGACACAGATAGTCCGTTTTGAAGTTTTCTGATAAAAAAACCCAACAAAAACAACATTGAGTGAAATTATCGATAATTGCAGCAACTAAATTAATATACATCACGCAATTTATCATTCTTGAAAGTATAGTTGTTGGTACCAACTTTTTTTTATTTCAATTTCTTTTTTAGTTTGATTATTTATGAAATTTCAAATTTCTAATAATATGTTAGTAATTGTTTACATTTTGTTCTGTTTAGTACTAGAAATATGATACTTTCTACAGAGTTTTCCCAGAAGTAAAGTGGAAAATATTTCGGCATGCACAAGATAAACATTCCTTTCCTTTTTCTTATTAGAAATCAATTT
>NC_134828.1:21045178-21109620 GCF_004210375.1 Tachypleus tridentatus | reverse complement strand
AACTTATACAACATTTTAGTGGCTTACAATATTTAGATTACAAAACTTAAATTATTTTATTACATGTGTAGATGGTGTTTGATGTAAACTTATGTCTCTTGAAATCCAGTCAAAATAATGAGTTCTGTTACTGAATAAACTGTTTATTGGGCTCCAATCGTATAATTGTTCCATATTCCTATGTTCGTTACAATATACTTTACAGTTATAATCTTATGTATCTTCCTAATTAATTTTTAAATTATTATATCCGCGTTTTCCTCTTATTTTTCTTTTTTAAATAGTTGTAATATTTGATATTTTTATATTAAGTTGTGGTTGTTTATTTCTTCATATTTTTTCAATATCAATCCTTAAATATTATTTGGAATATATTTTCTAGCTATGTAAAGCATTGAATATTGTTTACTCTTGATTAAATTATTATTTTGGTAAACGTCAAATATAAAACGAAATAAAACCAACTACATGACATAGCTATGTATTGTGCCGTTAATCAGTATAACAGGCTTTTACATATGCTTATTTGCAAAAATACAAACCATATGCCAATATCAAAAGTACAAATAACTTAATATACATGATTAAAGTCAGTAAAACCCCAATGAAGACTTTAAAACTTGTCTCTTACACTTAACGTATTCTTGACATATATCAATGTGTCATCCTCAAAGTGTAACATTTGTTTTGCAAAATAACCCTTAATTATACAATTACCAGATGACCAATTCATATTAAAGAACAACATTTCTATCATCCTTATTTTATAATTTAAATCTTCTTTTAAACATCCATTACATACACATATTTGGTTTGTTTGTGAATTTCTCATAAAGCTACATCGAGGGCTATTTTGCGCTTATCCGCCCTTAATCTAGCAGTGTAAGACTACAGGGGAAGGCAGCTAGTCACAACCACACACTGCCAACTCTTGGGTTACTCTCTCACAAACGAATAGTGGGGTTGGGCGTTATAATTTAGTGTGACGGAGATGTGAACCTACGACCTTCAGATTACAAGTGGAGTGCCTCAACCACTCTGACCATGCCAGGCCAAACATATTTAATTTCCAGGCTTTTTTTAGAATTATATAGTAAATAATTACTAGTTTGAAGTGAAAATTGTTTATCCAGTTCGATTTTGCTTTTTTTTTTTTAACACCAGCAACTTAAAATAACATTTTATTACATACTATTTATTATGGAACAAGTAATAAAATGTATACAAGGACAGATTTGTAGCAATGTTTTGTATGTTTGCAAAATTTAATTGTGCATTTCAATGATTAAATATTTCTATTTTACAATAGGAGCAGAATAGATTAGAGTTAACCACTGAATATTTATTTTATTAATTTATTTATAATGAATGATAGTAATTTTATTTTGTTATAAATTATGTCTGAACATTATAAAGATGGTTTTGTTATGTAGGTGATTTGATAGGGGAAGACTGAACAAAAATAATGCAAAGTTAATCTTGTCATGTGTTCTCATAAAAGGATATTATATACTTAGCTAGATAAAGTTAAATGACTTTTAAAACCTTAATCTTTTGTTAGCTAAGTTGGTCATATTGAACTGACTATAAAAGTGTAACAAGTTTTAATATGCTTTAAGTTAATTTTGAGGTTGCCTAGAAATTCTTTACAAGTCATTTCTCTCAAATGATAAATTCTCTTTCCACTATGCAGCCGACTTTGGGATATCTGCCAAACTCACCCGAGACCGAAATAACAGGAGAAGTAGATGTGGTACTCCAATTGGATGGCCCCAGAGTAGTAAAGAGAAAACAGATATGGGCCAAAAGCAGATATTTGGTCACTGGGAATTAAAGCCATAGAGATGGTTCAAGGTGAACCACCTTACTATGGTCAGAAAGAGTTCATGGTAAGTGTTGCTAGTCAATACTTACAGCCAAGGTGAGTAAGAAAAGATTGAATTTCATTTTCATTTTATTTGAATTTCTCCTGTTTCTCTTTTTATTTACAGGTTGTTTAGGTTTTAAATGTTATAAACCACTGAATTGGACAAAGAAAGTTAAAGCATTTGAACAAAATTTGTTTGATACATCTAATTGAGTCTTCCTGTGGATACAATTAGTCTTTCATCAGCAATTTCAAGATATTTTAAGAATTTGGGTGCATTAATACCTTATTTTAGTAAACACAAATGTTCCTACATTAATGTTCCTCATATAAACTACCATTGTTTCACAATACTAGGATTCGTAAAACACATTCTTTTCACTTGAAAACACAATTGTATACTTTAGCCACAATGTCTTCCAGCAACTATAGGGAACAGCTATAATAAAGGCATAAATAAGGCTTTGTATAATATTTATACATACAGATGTATTAAAATAATGATGAACAGCACAACAATGGCAACAAGTATGAACATTTTGACAAATGTTTATAGAGTAACGAACATTTAATTCTTCAACGTTTTGTAATACTATCACCACCATACTGATAACTCTCAATAATTAAACAGTAACATGTTCAATCAGTAATGTTCATCTACCTTATAGTTATACTTTTGGAGCCATTTAGACATAGCTAAGGAGGATTGTCCAATTTATTTAATGCCAGTGTCACTAACAGTATTGGTTAAAATGTTTAATAGATATATATACATAACTTTTTGGTATCAGAATTATTTTAAACAGTTAAGTTATTCATCAAGCCACACACTCTTTTTTCAGGTATATCATCTCATTACCAAAATTGGAACACCATTGATCATACAAAAAAAAGATTTGTCTCCAGTTTTTAAGAATTTTCTGAACAAATGTTTAGAAGTTGATGCAAGTAAGAGATGCACTGCTTCTGAACTTTTAAAGGTATGGTATAAATTACTGTTATTTTACTAGGATATTTTGTTCTACTTTGAACCTGACATCCTAATGTACACAATAACAAACAATATCAGTAAATGTAAAAGTTCACTGTTATGCTTGGCTGTTCATCTAACAGAATGGGAGCTTCAATTTAAGATACCACCTCATAATTAAATAATGTTTATTTTGTAATATTCGTAAATTCCATACAATATCATCTTTTACTGGTGAAAAAATGGAATAATTTTTACATCCCTGATGAATGTAAATATTTTCACCCATAAAAATTTTTAACTGCATTTAAATCCAGCCATTCCAATTTATTTTAATTGATTTGTAACTGGGAGAAGTGTTTGAACTGAATAGTAATGTTTCTATGATAAAAGTTTTTAACATTACACAACTCGGTTTTGTTGAAGTTCATTTTCAGATACTTTAAATTTTAATGCATTAACCATTGATAGAAAACACTTGATTTTTACTTTATTTTGTACAGTTCATCTAATAGGTAGTTCTCTATACATATTAGTCATGACAAAAAGTTGTTGAGTGTTAACATTTTTCCTTGCCATCATTCATACATACACATGGTGTACATGCATAAACAACTTATATAAATACAAAAATACTATTCCAGTGAAGAAGGATATTAATAACTGTTTTATATTTATGTGTATGAGTTTAATAAGATACAATTTGTTGTATAGTAGTAAGAGTTATTTACCCGTTTGTTGTATTTCTATAAATTTTTGCAATAACAAATGTTTTAAATTCAAAAATAAATAAATGACTCACTGCAGTATTATGCATTGTAAATAGAAATAATAATAACTGCGTTAGTGGGTTATGTAAATTCTTTTAAAAAAAGACCATTTATACATATCTGTGCATATCTTAACGTGATAAAGAATATAAGATCATTCCATATTTTGAATACTTTCTTTGATGCATGAGTGAGAGAAAACTAAACAAATCTACTAAAAATGCATGTACATTAAACTCCCATTGGAAAACAAATATTTATTTTTGAAAATGTTTATAAGTAGTGTAAATATTTGTTTAAGTAATTCATGTAAAAATTCATTTCTTTAATGGTTTGAGGAAAGGAATTAGAAGAACCTTGTTGATTTTGTTTTTCTTCTTTATTGCTGCTCAGAGTTGAACTCTCATGCCAAAGTAAGGAAAGTTCTATAGCATGTCATATATTGTTATACAATTGGGAATTGTTCAAGAAGATATAGAAATACTTGTAGGGCTGCTGATGTGTTGTAACTTTTATTTTTCTAATTTTTAATGCTCTTTATGATAAAGTATGTGCAACATTTTCTATCAGTAGAATTCAAATCTGAAGACGTGCTTACAGTGGAACGGTTGAAAATAAATTCTTATTGATTCTTGTATAGTTTTCGTTGGATTTACAGACTTATAAAACTTAAACTTTTTTCCTTTTTTTCAAGCATCAAAGATTTCATCAATGCTAAGAATGGTTTAGTTGTATTTCAGTCCAACTTGACGTTTTTAGTGTAAATTGTGTTTGTAAAAATTTGAAGTTCAATATATGGAATTATTTACTCTTAATTTGCCAGCATGTCATTAGAGTGCTGTACACTGGTTTTGTTTTGGAATTTCTGCACAAAAGCTACTCGAGGGCTATCTGTGCTAGCCGTCCCTAATTTAGCAGTGTAAGACTAGAGGGAAGGCAGCTAGTCATCACCACCCACCGCCAACTCTTGAACTACTCTTTTACCAACGAATAGTGGGATTGACCGTCACATTATAACGCCACTACGGCTGAGAGGCGAGCATGTTTAGCGCGACGCGGCCACGAACCCGCGACCCTGGATTACGAGTCGCACGCCTTACGCGCTTGGCCATGCCAGGCCAACAAACTGTTTATTTTAAAATTATAAGTAACTACTGTGGTTTGTATCGTAACTCATAACAAGTTTTTTATTAAAGACTTTCATGCTATTGTAGTAAGTTGTAGATCATTAATACTTTTGTTTTGAGCTTATTTACTGATTACGAATATTATCTTATTGAACCTTACAGCCTTTACAGTAAGGAAGAATATTCTTGAAACAAGCACAACGTTTCGATCACTGGTGTGATCATTTTGAAAACTTGAGAATCATTTCACCAGTACATGTGTTTTTTCTTATAGCAAAATCACAATGGGCTAGATGCTCTGTCAACCGAGAGGAATCGAATTCCTGTGTTTAGCGTTGTAAATTCGAAAACTTTTCGCTCTCCCGGTAGGAGATCGACCAACCATTTCACCAGTGATTTAAACCTTGTGCTTGTTTTATAAATATGTTCTTCCTTACCGTAAAAGCTGTAATTTGTATTATTATAATTTTCGATCATTGTTGAAATGATTCTTACGTTCGTGTGATATAACAGTGTAGTTAAGAATAAATTAACTTTAACGCTCTCCTTCACTCTGTTGTAAGTTTAGAAGCTATTGATTTTAAAACGAACATCACGAGACAGGAAAAGGTTTTTATTTGTTTATTTATTTATATTTTGACGAAAAAAAAGCAACAACATCCCGTTGCAGTCATTGTTAAACTGTTGTGGAAATTTATGAGTTTTAACTGGTTATTTGTTTGTTTTGAATTTCGCGCAAAGCCCTGGAGTAGCTTACCATCAAGACGCTTCTGTTCTTCTCCAGTCCAGAGTATGTACGCTGAGTCTCATGAATCTTCTCTACACCTCTGCCGTTTGCAAATATCTTTACTGTATACTTCAAATCTTCGATTCATACAACAGCATTCCACTTGCGACTGTGTTTTTCTTCCTCAGTAGTCCATGTTTTGTTCATAATAGATGGTATGCCATTGTTTCTTTTGGCCTTTATATCCAGGTACAGTTGGCAGAATTTGGTTTGTCCTTAGATGACGTTGCTGTCTCCACTGGTCAGTCCATCCCACCATGGCTTATTACCATCTCCAAATGTGGCTTTTCTTTTGGTCATCTGAAGAAGTCTTGATTGGAAATACCGTCTTCTATTTGCCAAATATCTTTCAAACCATCCTTCCATTACTATTTATACTGATGATTTGAAATCAAGTGACTCTATGGGCTCTACCATGTGGTTTGGTGGTTGCACACAGAATCCCCTCTGCAGAGGGGATTTTATGTTCACTGCCGAATTGTGTACTATTTCTTTTGCCCTCACTGATAAATTGAATAATTTACTGATTGACTAACTAATTTTCTCTGACCTTGTTATATCATTAATCTTTTTTGCTTACTACACCAAACTTCTAGATATTGCATCATCATGATGTAATGAAAAGCTTCTTCAAGTAAACAAACATTTAAAACAAAATATTAAATACACAATTTTTAGTACAGAGTCCTTTTTAAAAGTTTACGACCCCTCCAATAATTTAGTGTTACGAGGAACAGATCGTGTGATTATACGCATTACTTGTATTCTCTGTCAGTTTACTGTCTAAATATAGGTTAACATTCAAACATAAATATTTTATAATTTTCTTAGCTGTTTTTTTATGAAACGTACACCTACTGGATCTTTGGATGAAGTTGATGCTGACTGTGTGAGTTTACAAATCGTATGATTAAAAGTTGCAGGCTCTTACATTGTGATATTATCAGATACACTGATTTCACAGGACTGCAACTGGGTATCTTCCTACAGCTAGGGCAGTTGTTCTAACAATTTGTGCAACTAGCCTTCTTTCCTGATGTATAGGGCCCATGCTTTTAAACATGTCTCAGTCTCATCCTAACATTGTAATTTCAGGTAGGTAAATATAGTGATAATGACTGGTAGGGTTGTCAGGAGTTTCAATCTTAGTTGCCACTATGATTGATAAAAAACTACTTGTGTGAGGTAACTTCATCACTGCCAATGTAAATGTCTTTTGATATACCTATGGACATTTGCGAAACTTCAGAAATTAAATTGTGAGGTACAGCCACAGGTATACTCAATTAGCATGGTAAAGATTGATGATAATTCAATAGTAGTTGGGTCCTCATCAACGGGGTCTGCCAGGTCAAACCTGATGTCTTAGAATGGTTGTGAAGGGTTTCAGGTAGTTTATCTTATTAAAGAGTATATTATTTTATAAGTTTCTTCTTTAAAAGCATAGAAACGAAAATATTCAGTACAAACAGAATGAAAGACAAACATAATTGACTAATTCAGAAAACAAGAGAGTCAGAAGGGTTAATTGCTTGATTTTAAATTTTAAGAATCAGGATTAAAATGTGAGGTCAAATGTATTTTGATTCACCTACTCATAAATATTTTGATTTGATCCAATCAAACTATCTCCCGTTATTGTCACTCTAAACATAAAATGTGTTCCCACCTCCCCTGATATAGTCTGAGTATTTCCTTTACTGTCATCTTTGTATCAAAATTCAGTCCCTGCCGAATATTTCAATGTCAATATTAAAATATTTTATCATTCGCGTCAGTTAAAATAACACTCCTCACAATATCTTCAAATAATTCTCTACTGGTAAGTAATGACAAACATATTTTTCAAATTCTTAACATTCAGATGAAATTGTTAACATTCTTGCTCTGAATAGGTAAAAGTACATATGCCACGAACTTTTACAGAGTTACGTTCAAAAATTTAATTACACTACTTTATATTCAATGCATATGAATAAACTTGGTGTCGAAATGTAGTTAAGAAATTAAAATGTAATATCATATAAATTTTACTTTCTTAATTTTAAAATAAATAAATTCTCAAGCTTCCCTTGTATAAGTATATATGTATTTTCTTATAGCAAAGCCACATCTGGCTATCGTCTGTGTCCCTCAAGGTGAATCAAACCCCTGATTTTAGCGTTGTAAATCCGAATAATTACTGCTGTCCTACCGGCGAACTGTTGCATGAAATTTGTTCTCTGGGTCTTTAACTTCTCCAATTTACTTATCAACTCTCACTGAAGTATAGAATTTAACGTGAATTACTTATCATAATAGAAATATTGCTAAAACAAATTCTAATTTTATAACTTTCAATCTTCTTAATTTACTGAGACACAAACAAGAAAGTCAGATACACCTGCCACGCCCACCTATTTCATCGTCTCTTTCACAAATTGCCAACAACCGACATAAAGACAAAATCTTAATCCATTAAATGACGTATAATGCTACATTGTTCTCAGTACAAAGTACTTTTAATTTCTGCTTCAGTTTGAATGTTTACCTTTGAATGCTTTAGCTAGAAAGTCAGTTAAATTACAATAGTTATAGGACGCTGTTTTCTGAATGTTACATTCTGTATTCTTAGATACACAATTTAAATAAATAAACGATACATGGCGTAGTAGTACCATTGTTATGTGTGATGTTATTCAATAGCATAAGTTGTAATTTCTACTAAAAGTGTGCTAAATTTCGTGAAAATACATATAAAGCATTAAAAGTCATAGCATGGAAACTTGAATAGTTATTTTGTTGTTACAAGATTAGTGTTATCTACTGAGACCCTCTTTATGCATTGATTCGTTCGTGTTATACAACAGTTATAGGTAACTTTGTACAATATCCACACATGTGTAAAAGATTACAGATATACTTATATATTGCCATATGCACGTGTAATTATTACACATTGTCGCAAACTTAAGACAGCCTGCCTCTGGCTTGTGCAACATTGGCTGTATGTTCTAGCTATGTTTGATAATTACTGTACTCTATTGTACTGCCAACTATAAACTGTTAAATTCAGTACATTTTTGATATCACAAAATAAATAATCACTGGCATAATTCAAATAAAGTAAGGTTTCTCTAATCAAAGTGATTAATATTCTCTAATCAATATTTGTCACCACACCACATATATCAACGCACATTCAAACCAACCTATGATAAATATCTTACCAGATGTAACTCTTGTAGCCAAACTAACAAAACTTGCACTACTCCTCATAAGACAAACCACTTCCTTCAGTTGGCATTACAGAAAAATAAGTAAAGAAAAAACAAGGACTGTTCGACTAAATTTCATAACAACCTGATTCATATACCATTCTGAGAGAGATCACAACTCCTTCACTGCACGTTTCAGTAACATGAATGTTTGCTCGCTCTCCTCATTTTATCTAAAATACATTTCAACTTCAGTGAGAACTAATAATGTTGCAGTGATCTATGAAAAGTTGCCCACGAATCATCAGCAGTATAACGTAAGACCAAAGAAACTGTGGGTATCTTGCTTGTTTATAAGTTGAGATAAGTCTTGTACAGCTGTGGTCTTTGTAGTGTCAGTGACCACTCCTTCTATACTCATAATATAATCAAACGATTCTACCACCATGTACACAAGTACGTCATTAACTAGTTTCAATTTAAAACCTGCCACTCTTACTCTCTGAATTACGTGATCAGGTAAATTTCATACATTTTACTATTTAAAATAGTATACTATTGTAGTATACTACAATAGTGAATCAAACCCCTGATTTTAGTGTTGTAAATCCGAATAATTACTGCTGTCCTACCGGCGAACTGTTGCATGAAATTTGTGTACCACAATATCTTACCAGATATAACTTGTAGCCAAACTAACAAAAATTGCACCACTCCTCATAAGACAAACCACTTCCTTCAGTTGGCATTACAAACGTAATGCACAATTGTTTCTCCCATAACAAGTGTTTGTTAGTATACAAACTTAAGTATACTAAGTTTCATAGTATACTTAGATACTAAGTATGTAGCTCAACAGGGTCTTCTTTCCCCGCTGATTTCTCATCTTAAGCCTGACTTAAGCATGCAGCCAAACACCAAAATATCTTTAATATGTATGAGAACTGTCTCCCATTGCAACCACTTCACTGCAAGTTCCAAAGTGGTAAGTGCAGTTCAAAAGCTGAATGGCATGATGCAAATTTTATACAAAATATTTTTGAGTGATAAAGAAGTTTTAGGTCTGTTCTTGTCATATAGTATCTGAATTCAAAGTTTAAACTATTGAACCAACATGCTCCTTATAATTTGTCCAGATATTGAAATATCTATGATAGTTGAAGGCTGTCAACATAAATTACAATTTTCTTCCATTTACAATTACACTACATTTACAACAAAACCTGGCACAGACCCTTTCTTTCTAATAATCACAACTGTAAATGCCCAAGACTACGTGCTCCATACTTTAACATTGACTATATATCAGCACCGGTTTATCCAAATATTCAAGGAAGTCTGTTTATCTGTTTTCAGTCAGACACGTGTCAATTGTATCTACCTGACACTGAGTTACCGTTATTTAACCTCAGTTGTTATCTGATCTCTCAAATACGTTAGCACATTTATCCAACAAATCACAGAGCTTCTGTTACAGTGTTAAAACTAGAGTTTTTGCACAATTCTTAATCAGCAAATTCAAATATATAAATAATCATAAGACATGATGGAGGCAACAAGAGAAATACTGTTAGCTTCAATCACCTCGAATTCATTCACCGTGCAATATGTGAGTGGAAAGTGAATTAACAAACTAACCATACTTTCAAAACTACATTGGGACTTCAGCATTCCTTGTACAGATTACTGTATGTGCTAGTGTTGCTTGATTTCTGGACAGTAAACCGAACACTTCAAATGTTGATGACTGTATCAATTCATTACTTGGTACCAATCCATTGGACCTCATTTGTAGTAAGTCATGAAACACTACTTGTATAAACGTGGGTATTGTGATTCCATCCATATCATACACTAATGCATTCTATACATCCATGACCTTGTCAGCAATGGATGGCTTTCTCATGAAACATCAGTTCAGTTCTCACTCTCTCTTGTATTCTCACAGGAACATAATAATCACCACCAAGCCCTTTAAAAGCTAAGTTGGTCAACAAACCTTTAGGTGCAAGCCGTCTTATGAATTTCGCCCAAGTATGTAGTGGTCTTAGATTTAACTAGCTTTCTGAAGTTGAAAAAGTAGTAACTACTGCTTCATGTTGATTCTAATGTATTTGCTGTGTTGTTGTTCAAAACTGATAGTCTCGTCTACCTTTCTGTAGGATAAGGGACATACAGTTCACTTTAAAGTGACCCAGCATTCATTCCACACAGACCATAACATAGTAGAACGATGAAAGTTACACCTACTCACTGGAAAATGATGGAGTTGTGTTGCAACACCAGGCGTTTGGGTAGTTAGTTAACCTTTGGCCTAGCTCACACTCAATCAGTAGGACATTTTGTCTAAGGTACCACCACATTAGCTGCTGTTGTAAGTTTGATCTCTTGATTTCTGTTCATAGTTGTTACTTTAAACCTTATTAAAGCAGAAACTAACTTTATTAGAGTAAGTAAATCTCTCACACTCAAGTAATCCTTCATTGGTTCTCCAGATAGTCCTTAAATGAACTTGTCAATGAAGATCTGCCAGAGCCATGTGATGGTATATTTTAGTGTACAAATGGTACACACAACCCATTTAAATTATCCTCTATCAACTCTGATGGATAGCTCCTTTTTCTACTAAGTTGAACAATTGATAGAAATTGTTATGACCGTATCATTACCTCAGAGTTGCATCTCACTCATGTGTCTCATAGAATCAAAGGCTGAAGTCCAGCCTAGAGATATGATTGCACTATCTATTTATGAGACAAGCCATTCCAAACATTTATCTCCATAAAGTATTTCGAGAAGTGTTCCACATCCTCATAAGACAAGTTCTCGATTGTTTTTTGTATGGTGTTCTAGAGTAGCTAGTTTTGAGTCGTCCCTCTCTGGGACAGCGGTAATTCTTCAGATTTACAACGTTAGAATCAGGGGTTTGGTTCCTCTCGGGGAACACAGCAGATAGCCTGATGTGGCTTTGCTATAAGAAAACACATACACTGTTTTGAGTCGCATATATATTTTCGATGCAAATCTTATTTGTTACACACATAAACGTAGGAGGCGAGGGGTATGGAGAAAATTGCCCCAAAATTCTCGCCCCAACAGTTTTTCGACCAAAAATCTCTCATAATATTCTGCAAAAGCTCCGTACATATCTATAGCTCTTATATTTGGAAATTTATTATGCCTTTTCAAAACAATATATTACCCACACATGACATTTTCAGTTGCACCTTTTTAACCTATTAGTGCAGTAGATTCCGCGTGAAAGTTACCGGCATCAATTTTTCCAAACGACTATAAATCTTGTGTATATAATTTAAAAGTTTATTTGATATTTTCGGGCAAAATTTATTTTCGTCTTCAGTCACAATCAAGCCCCCACATCAATAGCCACATATCACTTCAGACTTACTTTATTTCACATTACTGTTAACCTATATTCGCATTCCTCTAGGTATGTGTTGTTTCTCGTCATTTCTTGATCAGTTAAACTAAAGATAAACAATATATTTTTGAAACGATAGAAATAAACTTGTATTAAATATAAACAAAACAATTATTCGTTATCTATAATGCAAATAAGCTTGTATTTTATAAAATTTTAGTATTCTCCAGACAAATATTGGCTCCTTATTTTCAAAACGATTTGTGATTTATTATTTTATCATTCATCTGATACTCTATATGTTTCAACCGTTACTGACTGATGATTCATCTGGTACTCTGTATATTTCAGCTGTTACTAAGAGATGATTTATCCGTTACCCTGTATGTTTCAGTTGTCACTGAATGATGATTCATCCATTATTCTATATATTTCAGCTGTTACTAAGTGATGATTCATCCGTTACTCTGTATGTTTCAAATGATAATGATTGATGATTTATCAGTTACACTGTATATTTCAGCTGTCACTAAGTGATGATTCATCCGTTACCCTATATGTTTCAGTTGTCCCTGAATGATGATTCATCAGTTACTCTATACATGTTTAAGCTGTTACCGGCATGGTTAGGTGGTTAAGGTACTCTAAATCGTAATCTAAAGGTCGCGGGTTTGAATCACCGTCGCACCAAACGTGTTCGCATTTTCAGCCGTAGGGGCGTTATAATGTTACGGTCAATCCCACTTAAACTTCCACGTGAAAGAGTAACCCAAGAATTGGCGGTGGGTGGTGATGACGAGCTGCCTTCTCTCTAGTCTCACACTGCTAAGTTAGGTATGGAAACGTAGATTGCCGTTGTGTAGCTTTGAGCAAAATTCAAACCAATCATCTATTACTGGTCTATTAGTAACCTGTTACTGGGATGTTATTCATTTGAATATATTGTTGATTCTTGTTATAAAGTAATAATTCATAAGCTATAGTCTATATTTCATGAGTTACTGGATTATTATCCACTTGCAACTTCCAATGATATATTAGTTACTGGATTAAGACTCATCTACAACTAAGACTTATCACGACCTGGTGATTAGTCCTCACCAATGGACTTTGATTTCATGAGGACTGTGTTATCTTGTGTTTAAGATATTTCAACTGAGGTCTCCTCATATTGTAGCTTTTTGACAAACTCAGAAGAGCTAATCAGCCTCTTTGGTTACTTCTGAATGAAAAGGGAGCCATTTGTCCTTATAATTGATCGTTTACTCATGAATTTTATTTTATTTTGATGTTCATTATTTTAATTATCCATAAGGAATACAGAATGATTCATTACCCATTGACCCCACCCTCCATGGACACTACCCAACTAGGACAGTGTCGCTATGCCATAGTTTTGTGAGTGTTATACCCAAACATTAGCATCAGACTTACTGCCCATAATACCCGTTGAGAACGTTCAACACCAGTACTCAGTTTACCTCTGCCCAAAAGGATCACATGACTGACTTTAGGGGAAAGCATCACAAGTTCACCCAGCTACAGGACTTTACAACCAAAGTGGTGTGTTTCAGTGCCTCCGACGCCTCTCAACCAATAGAATCCTCTTCTTCCCTTCAAGGTCCAAGTTCCTCTCGTCATGTAAAGGAATCCACATCGAGAGGTAACCATTTGGACTTGTTTTAAAAACAAGAGTACCAATACACACACAATATATTATAATGGTTTTATCTTAAATCTGAATAACCATCAACTTCTATATTTATTTATAACTTTAATGTCTGAATTATTAGGAAGAATTATATTATATTCATATTCCAAATCCACCAAGTAGTAAGTAGATGTAGATTCTGTTGTTCCATATTAAATATTTGAAGTAAGTGGTTGTATAGCCTGTTGTTCCTAATGAAATGTTTCCAGTAAATGGAATGTAGATGCTGTTGCCCCAAACGGAATTTTTCTGGTAGATGGAATGTAGATGATGTTTCCGCAAATGCAATATCTGTGGTAAGTGGATGTAGATCCTGATACAATATGATGTTATAGCTTGTGCTCGGTAACATACGCTCATTGTCAAGTCAAAATAAATTATAGATCTTTACATTTTGTTCTGTTTTATGACTCGGTAACACAGCGGTACCTCTGCGGACTCACAACGTCACAAACCTTTGGTCTTTACTTCAAACCAATAAACTCTTTAATAAAATAATTTGAAATATAACATTCATTTATTTTATTGTGTGAATTGAAAACTGAATTAAACCTGATCGTCTAAGTGATTATTGTATTTTGTGTATGAATATATTATGTCGACTCATCATTCATTACTGCGTGGATAGGTACGTGTAATACATTTCGTGAAATATGAATTTCTTTTGTTGCTTAGAAATTTCAACTTTACTTGAAAATGAACCTGAAAATGTTTTTAGAAGTAACATTTTGCCTCAAGTTTCACATTTGTTAGAACCACTAAAATATTGTTAGAAATTATAAACCACCTATATAATATATACATAGTGTGTAATTTATATAGATAGATGGGTTATATTTAAAAGGAAACAGTAGTTGGTAATCATATCAATTTGACGTTTTGTTACGATTTTCTGAAAAGAAAAAACGAAACGTGTTTGTGATTTATATTCCGTTATTGTTTTATTTTTTGTAATCATGTTTTTTTTCATAACTGTAACCAGAATGTCAAAGTTTTCTACCGTGAAGCTTTACCTAAGGACACTTCCAATTTCCACATCTCCATCCTTCTACTGAACGGAGCAGCGTTTTCTTCCAAAACCTGGCTGGACCTGGGCACAATACAAGTGCTGGCTTCAATGGGCTACCAGACTGTGGCAATGGATGTACCTGGTGGGCTTTCAGTTCATTACTAACTTGACATTACAACATTTAGAGGTAGGTGTCAGTTCATTACTAACTTAACATTACAATAGTTTATTGCTAACTATAGACTCCAGTTTATTGCTAACTTAACATTACAATATTTTGATATAGACTCCAGTTCATTGCCAGCTTAAGATTACAATATTTTGATATAGGTGTCAGTTCGTCACTGAATGAAGAGATAGGTAGGCAAGACCTTTATCATAAATTAAATTCTTTGTTTGTTTTTAAATTTCACACAATGCTACACGAGGGCTATCTACGCTAGCCGTCCCTAATTTAGCAGTGTAAGACTAGAGGAAATGTAGATAGTTAACATCACCCACCGCCATCTCTTGGTCTACTCCTTTACCAATAAATATTGGATTTACGGCTGAATGGGCGAGCATGATAGGTGTGACGGGGATTTAAACTGGCGACCTTCAGATGCAAGTCAAGCGCCACAACCACCTGGCCATTTTGGACCCTGACCAGTTGTGAATAGAGTTTCAAACACAGTCGTGTATCTCTTGTGTAGTGAAATATGCTATCATGTTAAGTATGTAATTAATTAGCATGTTCTTTCTTAGGAATTGAACGTTTTTCAATCTATCAATTGTGTAAATCTACAATTGTATTTCTTATTTTCGACATAAATGTGTTATGCAAAAGTTTAATCCTGGTAACCTTTAACCTGCAGTCTACGCAGCGCGATCTTTGTTTGTATGTATATTATTTACCTCACATTTAGGTTTGAATATTTTTGTAAGAGGTTTCGGTAACAGCGAGAGGGCACGCATCTCTGACCCCGGCGAGTTCATTAACGATGTAGTTAAAGCCTTGAACTTGATACGTCCTGTGGTGGTCAGTTCTAGTATGAGTGGAGCTTTTGCTGTTCCGTACCTGGTAAAACATTGAATATTTCAGTTTTTGTCAGTTGTGATAAAGTAAAGCTATTCCCTATATATTTTAATATTTTTGTACGTTATTGTGTTCAAAGTATCATTCATCGCAAGTATCAAAACCCGAATTTTATTTTTTCAAGTTGTGAGACTTCCAGCTTAGCCATGAGAGGAGGGTATCTAATTATTTAATATATTTTGTAGCGAGTAATAAATAAAAATAATAAACTTTTAGATCTGTAAAATGTTACTATTTCTTCTTCATGTAAACCATGTCTATCTGAAAGTAGAATGTAGCATCTAATAAACATGTAAAAGAAGATATGGAAATCAAGATTATCTCCCCTCTCTCTACACACACGTCTAGTTTTATTGTTAGTCTTCTGGAAATAAAGATTATCCCCCTCTCTTTGCTCTAGTGTTTATTGTTAGTCTTCTGGAAATAAAGATTATCTCCCCTCTCTCTACAAACACGTCTAGTGTTTATTGTTAGTCTTCTGGAAATCAAGATTATCTCCCTCTCTCTATACACACAGTGTTTATTGTTAGTCTAGTCAAGTTCTTTCTACACACACGTCTAGTCTTCTGGAAATCAAGAAAATCTAGTGTTTGTTGTTGGTCTTCTGGAAATCAGATTATCCCCCCTCTATACATCTAGTTTTATTGTTGGTCTTCTGGAAATCAAGATTATCTCCCCTCTCTCTATACACACATCTAGTTTCTTTGTTAGTCTTCTAGAAAATTACCAATAGTGTTTGGTGTTTGGAGAGTATGATCGTGGGAAAAATTCCGCTCTGTTATGCTTGTTAGCCATAAGTCAAGGAGTTGAGATCCCCAGAGGAAACCATCCGGCTTATCTAACTAGCCCTGGACTTTGGCATAAACTTCTTTACAACTTCCTTCGTTATGCTAACAAGCTGGCAACTGAGACTCAATGAAAGCCAGCAGAAGCCAAAAAGACATCATACATATTTGAA
Organism: Tachypleus tridentatus; assembly: GCF_004210375.1. Taxonomy (NCBI): domain Eukaryota; kingdom Metazoa; phylum Arthropoda; class Merostomata; order Xiphosura; family Limulidae; genus Tachypleus; species Tachypleus tridentatus. The sequence goes on along the minus strand of NC_134828.1, from coordinate 21,092,767 downwards.
ATATATCTCACGATTTGTCAATTCTTGGCTGTGGATTGTAACAAAGAAAAAAAGAGAGATATTAAGAAATATATTGCAATTCATGTTTTAAAGTAGTTTTGTGTAGTGAGAACGTTTTTTCCTTTTTTGCATTTGAATTGCAGATTCCATATTAATGATGTTGAGAAAAAATGTGCTAAAAACCTATCCATGAAGTGATAATAATAAATTTTATAACTATGTATACTGTTATACTGCTTGTGGGACATACAACAGTGGAAATAATTTGGAAATGTGCAGGTGATTCACACTGATGAGTAAAAAGAATGAATAGTTGCATTTAAATGTCCAGCTTGTCACTCTTACAATAAATACAAATAAAAAGTAGATACGTTCTATAATGTACTAATTTTATATTTGTTTTAAACCTATCAGTACATTTTGTTCTTACGATAACATAAGTCCATTAATGTATCGTTGTTAATTGTTACTTCAAACTGTTATACCACATAAATCAGCTAAATTCTCAGGTTGCTGCTTCAACTTTCCAGTTTCATATTAGCCTATACAGCCTCTTAAAATGTTTGTATCTGGACATCTAGCTGGTCGAGACATGATTGAGAGTGATTTTCCTCCTATTTCTTATTCCCTCACATATTCTGCATGTCTGGGGTCTTAGTTTGTCTGGATTATGAAACTCTGTCCAACAGGTCTCGTCTTTGAAAGCTGACATGATGAACAATATTATGTTGTACTTGTTATCTGTCAGGATGCTATCTAACATCATTGGCTGAGATGTGTAGTACTTACTTCACTGAACATGTTATATATTGATACCACTTCCCTATTCACGACTAAAGAAGCTGTCACAAACTTTTGTCAAATGATTTGAATTTGGGTGCATTCGTAAGGACAATCTCCTCAAGCCTTCTAGCGTTTTCGTTTGGTTATTCCATCTAAGCAGTGGGTTTGGGACAACAAAACATCGACTGAGGCCATACGTATTGTACTGTTCTAGAGGTAACACTCACACTTATATCAGTGTCATTAGAAAAAAATATCTAATATTTTAATTTTATTCACTCTTCACATAATTATTACCTGTACAGCTCAAATAGCGTAGTAAGCAAATTATTTAGAGTAAATTATTAGTTACATATAGCTTAAAAGGGTCCTGATAGTGGAATAACTGGGTCACTGCAATACACCACTTAAAACTTTAATTCGTTCAGACGGAAAGTTATGAAGTGACTTCCTAAAAATCAGTTGGTTGGTCTACTGACTGTCGATGTCAATTGTCTTTGATGGATGTTGAGGACGTTATGTCTAGAATTTGAGTTTGCGTGTAGAGATCATTATATCCCAATGTTGCTGCATTTTTTTAAATATGACAGTGTAGCATGTCAGCTTGTAAGACTCCATGGTGGGTGAGTCAGTCGGCCCCAAATCAAGATTATCTCCCCTCTCTCTACACACACGTAGAAGGCGGCTAGTCATCACCACCCAGCGGCTACTCCTTTACCAAAGAATAGTGGGATTGATCGAGACATTATATCGTCCCCACGGCTGAAAGGGCGAGCATGTTTGGTGCGACCGGGATCCGAACCCGCGACCCTCGGATTACGAGTCGAAGGCCTAAACACGCTTGGCTATCCCGGGCTAATTTTAGTGTAAAAATATTTTCATTACGCCTTGAAATTAGTTTTCTTACGGAAATCTGGTGTTACTTCAAAAACTTAAGTGCAGGGTGAAACAGGAATTACCAGTCAATAACAAATGAACATCAGATGACTGCAACATGCTCAATGCTTCGAACACTATGCAATTGTTGCGTTTTTAGGGTTTGTTTTGGAATTTCGCACAAAGCTACTCGAGGGCTATCTGTGCTAGCCGTCCCTAATTTAGCAGTGTAAGACTAGAGGGAAGGCAGCTAGTCATCACCACCCACCGCCAACTCTTGGGCTACTTTTTTACCAACGAATAGTGGGATTGACCGTCACATTATACACCCCCACAACTGGGAGGGCGAGCATATTTAGCGCGACGCGGGCGCGAACCCGCGAATTACGAGTCGCACGCCTTACGCGCTTGGCCATGGCGTTTTTAGGGAGCTAATCCCTATACTATGTATTAAGTGAAGGAGTAACAAAATCAGTAGGCATGATATTAAATTTTATTCCACGTTTTTAAAGACTACACTGACTTTCAGTCAGTGGGAAAATGTTTCAAAACAAGTGATAAAAACAAATGTAAAATAACGTAGGGATGGCAGTAACAAAAGTAACGCAAAAAATAATGTAGAAATGATACAGCTATACATAATTTATCTCTGCCCTGCCGTATCAGAACGCTAAGTCTGCGGACTTTCAACACGAAAAACCGGGTTTTGATATCTATGGAGAGCAGAGTACAGATATCTGTACAGAGTACACGCAAAACAGGTGTTCTGTTTTGTCAAACTGCTTCAGATATATTTCTCTTGATGTGTATGTCGTAATAAATATTATTAAAAATTTAATGGTCTGCAAACATTAAAATCTAGTTAATTTTCTCATATGCTTCAATGATGCTCCTTTAATATATTTGAACTATGAACAGCCACTTAGATCAGATGAAGTACACATCCAACCAAAATGCAGTGTTAGACTGTCAGCTGTTTTTCCATCTCAATTTTAGAGATCTGATAACGACACATTTTCGACAAACAATTGAAGAGAGTGCCTTTGTATAAGACAGCTTTAAGAGCTGGAAAAAGTGTACAGGTGATTCATATAAGAATAACCTAAAACTTAACCACAATAAATCAGAGTGACACGTTGACTGTAAAGGCAGATATGCTGCATACAAAAAAGTAAAACGGCGAAAAATACAGTATCACATCTAATACACAAACAGCATAAAGAAACGATGAGTACAAATCGTTAATACATCAAAACTGTAGCGGATACGGTCAGACTAACAGTGGTCCGAAACACTGCACAAAGGAGACATTGAGAGACAAATTATGAGGTTAATGAAGTCAATCTCATAACAGTATTAGATCTATGGCAAAAAAATATTCAGAAATGCTACGATCCAAGCTGGCAGAAGAACAAGCTAATGCGAAGTATAATCATCACACATTACAAAATTCGTTACTTGAAATTATATCAGATATCATTTTGGATGAAACAAGGAAAAAGTAGCAAATGCAAAGCTATTCTCCATTTTGGTAGATGAATTCAAAGATTTGTCTAGAAGGGAGCAATTTTAGTTGTTATTAGATATTTCTTCGAATGAGTAATCCATTAAGGATTTACTGGTTTCATGACAGCAGAAAGTTCAAATGCACATGTCCAGGCGGAGCTAGTATAAAGTGTAATTGATATACGAAATTTGACAACTCAGTGCATGTTGATGTCAGTGCAATGTGACAAGTAGTTGTGTTTAGTAAAGAATAAAAGAGATCATGCTATAGGCTTTATATGTACATTGACTTGCTCATAAGCTGAACTTGGTCATTGTGAATGTTGTCAACTCAGTCATTTTGCAAATGATTTTACTCAACATTGGAAACGAGCTATGTCTTTCTCAGTGGTTCATACGCACATGACAAGTGAATCAAATACCAAAAATATGTGTCCGGCTGACAAATGAGATGAGCCTAAAATTTTACTTTAACACTCCTTGGATAGCCAGATCAGAGCGACTAAAGAATAGAGAGTCATCTGTACAAAGAGGGTTTGTGATAATCCTGTTGGTGGTGGGTTTTTGCATGTTACGGTAAAGCTCTATCACATGTAAAGATAGGTGGAAACATCAAGGCTAGTGGAGAACAAAAACTGTGCACATAGAGCTCAATGCAAGTCGAGAAAAGCTATTATGTGAAAGAGATAAGTATCCATTAAAAATACATTTTCAGTGTAGGAAACTTTTAATTTTCAGTATATTTGTAATGAGCTTAGTTATTATTTATATTTTACATATAAAATATTTGCAGTATTCATTATATTATTTTACAAGAACATAAGAAGACAAACAAACATAGTAATAAAGTCCACTCAAGCATATAGAGCATTAAATTAAAATCTAAAGCATCATTTTCTCTTTTGTATTTATATAACCAGATTTTGCAACAAGTTAATAGTACTTGCAACAGTATCAGCCAAATTATTCCAAAAGGTAAAATCTGTAAAGCAATATTTTCAAGGACTGTTTGCATATAATAAGCTTAAAAAAAAACTTTATTACTTTTAATGTTGAAGTTTTTACATTTTGTATATATACATTTCATAGTTTTTGCTGTTAATATATGTTTTTAATATTTTCCAAGTTTATTCTTTTAGTTCAGTTTATTAGAGAAGAATGTTAAGAATGAGTTTCTGTTTTTAATATTTTTAGAAAAAGCACAGATATTAGTGGTTTCATCTAAATTGACAGTTAGATTTTTCTCAAAATAATTTTGAAATTTTAATTTTCTTATAGTGAAAAGAAAGTCTTCCTTAAGGGATTAAGAAGGTCTGGTCTTGGAAATTTGGTGATGTTTGAGAAAGTTGTAAAAACTGGGAATTAAACAGAGATTAAGTAAGTTTGTGTGCATTATGTTGTAAAGCAAACTGAATTTAAAATGTCTCAAAATATTAAAAAAATTGCTTTTATGAAAATGTAGGTTTCTCTGTAATTTACACATGTATCCTCATAAACATGCCAAATGCAAATGGTTCAAATTAGACCTTATACAAATGAACACACCTTTTTCATGAGAGTAGTACTGATGTCAATGAAATAATACATATTATAACATTGTGTTTATACTTGTGTAATACTTTAAACATTTAAACTGAAATAATAGTATGTGCTGTTTTAATGATTATCTTTCTATTGAAACATGGAAGAATGTTCAAAAAATATTACAAAACTTACCTCCTCTGCGACTTGCAACTGTTCCATGACTGCTAGGGTTTCTTTGCTTGTCTAAACATTGGTCTGATTTTTTATCACTTGCTCTAGTCCTTTGTATTCCACTCAATTGCTCTTAGCAATATCGATCTTGTGACACTTTCCAACTTTGTCAGTGTGTTTTCTGTCTTTGTACTGTATCTAAATGTCTTGTTAAGATAATGTTATAACTTTTCTCTACAAAGAGCTGCTGTTGGGTTTCCTAGTATTATGATCATTCAGAGATACTTTGAATGTTATGTGTTTTCTAGTTTATTTTCATAATTTTTTTTTTCCTATTGACAAGCTAACTTGTGAATTCTAGGATTATTATATTTGGCATAGAGCCAAATCAGGTCTCTCCCATCCCATATCTGGTGTTGTACAATAATCAGAGTGGGAGGAGTCATTCTCAGTTGAGGCTGTTAGATATCTTACTTGTAGTGAAATGGAAACATATATCAGACAAATGTTTTAGGTATTTTCCTGGTTGCTTTTGCTGTACTTTACAGATCTGGCTGAAAGATCTGGGAGCAAATATTTAATTCACTCCATTCACAGATTTTGTAACTCATGCTGGAAAGTTTACTTCTCAGTCATGTCAAGGAGCAGTTATGCTTTACCTGACATGTCACAACTTCATGATTTAACCTACCCCTGCCAGGTGTAAGTATTTTCCAACTCTCAAATAATACATCTACTCCTTGAATTTCAGAGTTTAAAGTGGAGTGTGTGATAAACCTGTTTAAATTGATATATCCTGATGGGACAGGGTAAGTCTAAAAGACTTGCAACCCTCAAATCATTTATCTTTTTTCTCTTACCTTTATAGGTGCTCTATTCTGCACCTCAGTAACCTACTCAGTGGCATGTGGATGTCCAACAAGGTATACTAAAATATAAATTTGCATCCTGCAGCCAATCAAGTCTGTAATGCTCACTGTTGAGATGGGATGTTCCAAAAGACCACTAGAGGTTGTTCTCATGGTATCTTATTTGTTAAACAAAACCCAATTCAAACCATACCTGCTCATGGACTGTCATGAGCAAACTAGTGTTGGAATAACTGCCCATTTTTCTGGTTTTAGTTTAATAAACCAGGACTGGAAGCCTTTTAAAAGTAAGGTTGCATGCTAAATTATTGCATTGTCTTAAGGTGTTTTGTTCCTCCAACCTCCCCAGTGCGTTTTTTACTCCCCTTTTATTTAGTAGGGTATGGGAGTTCTTGCCATTTGCTAGTTTTTAGTTGCTGGGGTCATGGATCAGAGACTTCCTCCTGAGTGTAACCAGTTTTACTCAGTGGAAAGTAGAGCAGTGGTGTTCTGTTGGTGTGAATGGTGTAGATCCATCTAATGCAGAGTGGATGAGAAATACCTGATACTGTCTGGTTTTGGACTGTAGATAACCCACCATGTATGGTTTTTATCACTTTAGTCATACTGCACCATCTTGCACGTCCATTTCCATTACTTGGGTTTTGAACTGTGCATAATTTTCCCTGAACTTAGAGAAGCATATCTTAATTTTGAGTAGAGAATATCCTTGTACATAAGGGATGCAGTCTGTCATGGGTGTGCCCCTACATGTTTCCATTGTAGAGGGTGTCACAGTTCATGAGTTCCCTTTGGGTACATTCCAAAGAGGATGCTTGTTTAGATAACTTTTTTGCACCTCCCCTTCCACCTTTTCATTGTTTATTGTTATTATATGAGTAAGGGTAAGATATTATATAATCAGTTAACATTTTCCAACACTGAAAATATATTTCTAATAGATATTTTCTGTGCTTTCATCCTCCCTTCTTTCTGTGCACCTCTACTTGCCTAGTCTCAGTGCATAGAGAAGGAAAAGATATTATCTCAGTAGAGGTAAGTACCTATCAGAAATGTATTTTTGGTGTTGGAACATGCCAATTTCACTCGTACTGTAAATAATTTTATAGAAATGTTTATTTTCAAGTTATCGTTTTATATCTGATTTCAAATGTAAGAATATTTTAAAACCCAGCAGATACATGTAAGAAAAATTTCTTTTCAAGAGAATATTCTATACTAGGAAATAACTTGCTAAATAAAAGTACAAATGTTGCTATTTGATCATATAAATTTTTCCCAAATGTTTAAAAATGTTATGTGTATAGTCTATTATTGCATCACATTATCATTTATTAAAACTGTGATATTTCATTTCTTATGTAGTTGTATTTCAGTTTAAATTCTAGAAATGTAAATTAATTGTAACCAGTGCATAACAATATCTGAAATTAATAGAACCTTGATATAGTAAATTAACTGTCTAGTAAATAACAAAACTGGGAGGCCTGTACAAAGTTGGCGTGTTAGCTTTGAGTAGTTTAAAAAGAGTCAGTTTGTATTTGCTTGCTATGATTATGTTTTGTAAATTTTTCTTGATCATTTTCTCAGATTTATTGACTTAGTGTCTTATGTTTTCAGGCTTGTAATATTATCAGCATTTTAACCAACATAGCTGTCTGTTTCAAAAGTGTTTGACTTAGAAGGTCAGTGGCTTCATCATTGTACAAAAGGAAAAACATCTGAGTAAAATAAAAAAAATCGTATAGTAATATCTCGACCAGACTACGTCTACTATAACCATTGCTGGTGAGGTCCTTTTCCAAGTAATATGATTCTTCAAGCTGGCTAACACACTAGTGTTTGAAATACTGTTTTTATTAACAAACTACTTTACAAGAACTGTTACAGTGTGAACTTGATTAGGTTAGGGAAGTGTAACTTTTCATCAGTTTTATTTTTCACAAAACTCCAGAATTGATGGAAATTAGATCCTATGTACAGAAATGGAAAATGCGAGCTGTGAGGGAAAAAATAAAATGAATGATCAATCACAAATTGAAGGAAAACAAGCTCCAATAGAATCCTGGGGAGATATTGTGAAAAAAGAATGTTCGTATTTTCTTCCGTAATGATGATTACTCCAAGATCATAGCAGAAGTAAGTTCCTTGAGTATTGAAGCAATACAGTATGGTTACAAAGAAAATCTTGCATTTAAAGTGATTATATTTTAGAAATCATGTTTCACCAGAAGCAAGTTAAAAGTTGTAAGTTCAATCACATAGACCTGAAAGACTTTATGAGTTTCAATTCAAATTCTTAACAAATGTGACAAAAAATTTCTGAACATCTTTGGCAGGAGAAATTTCTGGAGATTGAAGACTGTTTTATATCTTTATTATCTCACTTGTTATCTTAATTTTTTCTTTCAATGATAGAACTTGTAAGAATCTCATGATAGTTCCTTTGTCAAAGTTTTGGTTCCATGATAGGAGTTTTAAAATTTACCTGTCCTTGATTCATTCATCTTTGATTTTGTTGTTTTGGAATGATTTATAGCTTTTAGCTCTCTCTTTATGGTCTGTCTTTACCTCTCTGTCTTCACACACACAAACTGTTAACTAATCTTCCACATAGCATTGATTGCCTTAATTATGTGGTTGATTAGCAGGTTTTTGCTCAGTACGTGGTTTACACTGAATTTCACCAACACTTAGCTGGAAGAGTTTGTTTATGATTCTAAGTTTCATCTTTTATGTTTTCAGTCTTTTGTTAATCTGTGTCTTTTGTATAGACATTCTATCATGTATAGACATTCTATAACTTTGTAGATAACCTCTTTTCCTCTATCTCCTTGGGTTCTGAATCTTTCAACAATACCAGTGTCCAGAAAAGTGTTTATATACTTATGGAGTTGGTGTTATCTTCATAAATTTGTCTTTCTGCATAACAAAGAACTCTTACCCTTTTTCACACTGTTGTGTAAATTCCTACACATGCTATAAGTCTAGAATAAAGCTCTCACTTCACTGTGTGTCAGTGAGTAGTATGCTGGTATGTGATTTAATTACCATTAGACTATAGCCGTCCACTAATAAGAAGGCAAGATGCACAGTAATCCTCATGAGCTCTGACTCTTGAACACTAACTCATTTTTTATGATTCGTGTTTTACATGATAGTTTTGATTTTCAGAAACAACAAAAAATGTTTAATTGATCGGTTAGAACTTTTATTTAAATTATCTTAAATTTTTCTTTTAACCCTCTTCCTTCAGGTAGGTAAAAGTACACGACCTTTTAGACTTACATTCACAATTTAATTAAACTACTTTATTAACATTATATACAAATAATCTTGGCATGAAAACATAGTCAGTGAATCAAATTTTAATGTCTTGTAAATATTAAGTTCTTGTTTATATAACAAAATATTTACAAAAGCCTTAATTTTCCCTGGTATGAAAATTGTGATATTATTCTCCAAGTATTCCCTCTTTTTTAATTATTTGCTACAACTCTTGAGAAGTACAAAGTTGCACATATATTTCTCATTATAATCCAGATATTACTAAGGTAAAGTCTATTTTTTATAGCCTTTAATCTTATTTGCATATGGAGCCACAAAATACAAAACCAGACATAGTTCCCATGCACACCTACTGCATTCTCTCTTTTACAAATTTCCAGTAGCTCTCTCCTGCTGATATTTTATACTGAATTATTATAATCAATGGAAAGCCAAAAAAGTGATGTATTATATTGTTTATTGTACAGAGCATTGTGTGTTTCATCTTCAGTTATGTGTTTCAAGCTCTTTTCCATCAAGATAGTTCTGCAAACTTTGGAATACATGATAATCGGATGGGACAAGGTTTGGAGAATAAGTAGGATGTGGGAGTTTTTTTTCAGTCTAGCTCTTCAATCTTTGTAGATGTGATCCTTGTTGTATGGAGCCATGTATTATCCTTGTATAACACAACACCTTTACGACTGATTACAGCAATATTCAGTGTAACATTCAAGTGCTCTAACTGTTGACAACAGAAGTCTGATGTAATCATTACATTGAGTGGCAGCAACAATATCCCACCAAATGCTTAACAAGACTTTCCTATAGTGTAGGCCCATTTTGGGCTGCACTTTAACCAATTTACCTGTACTGAGCCATTTTCTGCAGTGCTTAACATTCTTATAAAATAATCATTTTTCATCTCCAGGCACTAACCTTTCCAAAAAAGGTGAGTTACATTCATGAGATTGCAGATAAGTGCAAATGTCCACTCTTGTTCTAAGGTTGGCTTTTGTCAAATCATGGGGGACCCATTTTTTAAGCTTTGACATCTTTCCAAGCTGTTGCAGATGATAGTAAACTGTTGAATGGGTTGAATTAAACTTCCGTGCTAGTTCTTCAACTGTTACAGCACAGTCTTTATCAAGTGCAGCCTGCAGAGAGTTATCATTAAACTCAACAGGACAAACTGAACTTTTGAAACCATCTTCAACATTTTATTTTATTGAGAGACTCCACCATAAGCATCTTGCATGTTTCATGTAGTTTCTGCTGTACTATTGCCTTTTTTACATTCGTAAAGCATTATATTACTTTTCTTTCCTTTTTAGTGCTTTTTTTGGGTATTTTTTAAATGACGCAGTTTGTATTGATGCTGCTCTTCATCTGTTCTACCTTTAGTAAATTACCTTTTGTACCAGAGGACCACAACAGGTTTTTTTCATTACATATGGCCTTGTTGGTCCCTTCATCTACTGTTCTTTGTTCTTTTGTTACTGTTTGGTTTGTCTTCTTTGAGGGTTAGCCATTTCAGGTCCTTGAGATGAGTTGTTTCTGAAGCAACCCCTTGGCTCCAGTTTTGTAGGAGCTTTGTTCTCCAACTCTTTTTTCTGATGAATCGCCTTTTCTATGCCTGTTCAGTTCCTCAGGACTTTCTCAGAGGTTTTGCTAAACTTTTACTCTCTCTCTCACCTGTGTAAAAATCCTTGAGACAATTCCTCATCCCCACCATGAGGTTGTACTTTCATCCTTTTATTATTCCCACAAAGTTGGAAAATTGTTGGCCAAACATCATCCTATCTTATTTGATTCAGCTTTGGTTTTTCCTGTTTCTGATGGGCAGTTTCTCACTCTACAGATACTCTTCCTTGTGATGGATGACCAGTCCGGTTTTCAGACATTTCCTCCACATCATGATTTTGCTTCATTTGGTTTATCTTCTGTGGGTGAAATATTTAGTTTTCAGTTCCTCCCTTCTCTCCTTCCAATTGCCTATATTCACTTATCATCGTGGCTCTAATTTGAATTGTTTACGTTTCTGCATTGTTTTTTTTCATAATGACCTCATTCAAACATTATGTATTATTAAGATCATAGAACATACTAAGTGTCCAGTGTTTGCTCAAAAGAAATATTTGCTGAAAATTCACAGAAAGTGGAGAGAAGTACTAAAAGTATTAAGCTCTTCTGTTGAGGCTTTGTGCATAATTATTCATTGATTTCTATGGGTGCACACACACACACACACACACACACATATTATAAATATATATTCCAGGCTATTCAACATTTGACAAAAATATGAAGGACAGCACTAGGTGTGTGTCTGCTATCTTTAGTCATGGTAATCCATGGTACTGTCTCTCAGTGTGACATCTAATTGCAGATGTATGTGCCTGTTAACAATGATTCATGTATCCCTCCTGTGTTTTCCCCCATGCAAGTTCCATTTCCCTCAAATTCTTCTAGTGGAGTTGGGGAAGTTGACATAGAGTTTCTCATTAAATGGAATACCAATATTCCAATACTAAGTGGACACATCCTTTGCTTGGAAAGTAGGATTGGGGTGTTACCTGATATTGTACTTCAGGTATCTGCTGTTTTAATAAGTAAGTTGATTATAACAAGATGGATGAGTCATGGGTTTACTTTAGAACGTGGGTCTGTATGCTTTTTCTGTTTAATTTTTTGTAATATCTCATGTAGGTATTCCTCCAATATGGAATGACTTGACATATAGGTCTAGCAACTCTAAACACTTATGTCCAGCTATCTTCCTGTGAGATTATACATGCTTGAATAATCTGCCATCTCATCAGCTTGTGACATATTAGCACTCACCAAAAGATTCTTATTCACAATCTTTTCCTCTATAACTTCAGCTGCACAAAGAACATTCTCTGCTTGAAATGGATGTGGTTTCTCACTGAGTGCTGCCTCCCATGATTACTTGCATGGAGAGCTATGGTCTAATGATGATTACATTAAAGACTGGTGCAGTATATGTTGATGCACGTAAGGGGATGGGAACTTTGTTCAAGGCTTCTGGCATTTGCAGGAACATGCATGATAGTACACATGAGGTAATAGCTCTTTGTAGTAAAAAAAAAACTGTTAGCTTTAGGATCAGCAATCTTTTTTGATATCTCATTTTAAAATCACTCTTCCAAAGATTTATTCTGTTTCAATTGAATATCAGGATTTCATGTTTTTTTTTAATTGAACTGAATGAGATGTTATAGTATTCACAAAAACTTTGTTGTGATATATTTCAAAAAGTATAGTTGAACTTGATCTCATTGCCTTTGTTTGCTACAGTTTTTCTATTGTTTTGGCTGTTATCACATCATGCTAGTCTAAACAGGTATTTAGGTCATCCCATGTTCCGTGCCTTAGGGGCAACATTGCACGTTTTTGATACTTTACTGGTTTACAGTTCTAAGTCCATCTTCTGTAGCAGTGGGTACTGTGAGTCTTTCTTGGAAAAAAACTTGTTTCTCTGAACCTGCCTATTTTATCTTCATTCTCAAGTAATGGGTAAGATAAGATCAGTTAATTCCACTATCCAAATCTTATTGCCTCATGCTGACTTGCTCCTTAATGATTTTCATTCTTCTTGCCTGTCCCAAAGAAATCCTGTTCCATTACTTTTGATAAATCTTCTGTAATGGCTAGCTGTTATATACAGAATTTGAAGTCTTATTTTTTTCAAACTTGTCTGTATCTTTATTTTTTTCATGTTTCATATACCATTTTCATGATTATGGTTTGTTTTGTTTCAGTTGCAGTCTTCATGTCTTTGTATTCACTGTTTTTTCTTGCTGTTTTATGTATTTTTCATACATCTTTCTTTGGTACCAAGATGTCATCATCGGATGTAAGCCTGGTATTAATTTGCCTGTCTTTGTTTGAACCTTGTGCATCTTGTTTCCATTCTTCCTCTGAAGATATGTTGTATTTTGTTACTAACTTCAAGATTAAGATGATTTGACATTTTTCAAATTTTTTTCTTACTCTTATTTTTCTTTTTTAGAAAGGTTCTGTACTGACATCTTAATAGTCTTTCTACCAGAGATTTGGGCTTAGATAGTCACAGCTGTTTTTCTTATATTATGTTACCTAGCCTGACTGACCTCAATTCTTCTTTTTTTGTTTTATGCCTTTTTCTTTTTGTTGTTTTTTTAACTCACCAATAAGGCTGTCTGTTTCTGGTGTGAAAATGTAATATTTCCAAGGAGATCAACATTAGTTTTTATATTTTGCAATGGCTCATGTTCCACAGGTCTTGCTTTATTCATTCCATTGAATTTGTTTGTGCACCTCATATGTCTTGTTTATCAAGGTGTGTTTCTGACCACCTTAATTGGATTTCAGGTTATATAACATATTTAACATTTGGCTATCTGTGTAAGGTCTCATGGACTCTGCATCTTGTTCTTTACCTCATTTAGTATTTTTATTGTTCTTCAGATGGAATCTCTCTTGGGAGTTTTGTATTTCCTACCTAGTATCCTTTATTAACTTTTTACAGGGTTTCTGAAATTCTGAATAATTTTGACTACATATACAGCACAGAACAAGAAAGGTAGAATAATTAAGTACAGTCTCTTTTTTATCAATTAAGAACCTTTATTTATATTCATTCATCCAGTCGAAAGTCTCTTATTTTCTCTAGTGTATGTTTTTTTGTACGCAACCCCCAGTTATTTCTGTAGCACTTTAAAATCACCCAGTTTACAAATCAAGAGGTGTGTACAGTTTTGAAATTATTTAATTATATATATAATGAGATAACAAGATTGAAGTATGTCCTTTTATAACATATGTCTGAGTTGTTCCCCCAAGAATATACAACTGCATTATTGATATATCTTCCTCTAACCTATTTTATGTCACTATCATTGTTGGCTTCACAGGTTTAACATAACATTACTCCTAACAAAATCACTCCTTTGATTAAATTAAATGATTTCATGAATGTGTGTTCTTTAGAGCCTGTCTTTTTATTTGCACTAATTTTTGTTCCTCAAATCTGCAAATTTTCTTGTTCTGAATTGTACTTCAGCTTCATTTGGTGATATATTTCTTGTAGTCTAATTTATTATGTTCCTGTGTTGTAGCTTTTGGTTTTATACTTTTCAGTTTCTTTTTATGTTTATTTGTTCCCATCTACTTTAACATTGTGAGTATTCTAAATCTAAAAAACTTCAAATGTTGGGTCTATTTAATTCAAATTTTACATCTTTATAATTCAAACAACTTTCAAGTAGATACTACTCTCAAAACCCTTCTGTTGAACATCCCCACAAATGAATTGTCATCATAACTACAAGCTTAAGTAAATATTCTGTTTATGTGTGTGTGTGTGTGTACTAAGCATGCAGTGCTTTCTAAAAGCTTGCCAAATTTCATAAAGATACACATATCACATTAAAAGTTAGAGTATGGATACTTTCATATTGGTCATATGTTTAGTCAGAATTACCAAATTCTGTTAATTTAGTTAAATTGTAATGCCCCACCACAAGTATTTATGTATTATGAATCAGTTTTCATAAAGAAAATCCTTACTCATCTTTAGTTAAGTTACAGCAACAGCAACAAATATTGCATTGTAATAACTTGAGTTTTGCGAAAATTAATTTTTTCCACAGTTACATTAAAATGAATATCTTTAAATGATTTTTATAACTAATGTGTAATTCAAATATATTCATCTTTCATAGTTTTGATATAACTTTTTCCCACCAGCCATAATGCAAAATGGCTGGTGCTTTGATCTTATTATCATTACATTTCTCTTTCAATTTATCAAAACTTTTACAACAGTTTCAGTTAAAAGTTCATGTTATCCATGTGTGTTTTAAAGATAAACAGCTTACGATTATATTATGTATTTCTTTTATATTCTGTAGGCGCTTAAAGCTGCAAAAACTGAGGAACATCATGAAACACCAAAAAAAGACAGTGAACCAGACTTTCGGAGACTGTACAGTTACTTAGTGAATCTGTTGGAGAGTAATATCCCTTCTGACTTACCACCTGCAGAGAGTGAAGTTATAATTATACTTCTTAAAGATCTTGCTCAAGTGGTAAAATATCCTCTTTTACAGGAAGAAAAAGAATTCCTGAGAAGTAAGTTATGTAGTAAATTAGAAAATATAACTGTTGTATAACGAGTTAATGATTTTTGTTTTTTTCAAATCCTGATTTGCAAAAAATGAAAATGCCTTGTTAAAAGAAATTCTTTTAATCTTGTGCTTGTGGAGTTGGGCAGTTAGACTGAACTGTTAATGTGTAATTTTATGCATGTAATAATTGTAAATATACTTTGGGCATCTTCATAAAATTATGTAAGTTATTAGTAAACATTACAAATATGGTGTACACAGAAAATCCAAACTTAGTTATAGAATATTTTTCTAAAAATTTGTCTGTAATACTACCAATTCAGAGTGATTCAGGCATTAACTAGTCTTGTGTGCAAACTGAATTTCATGTTAACTGTTTTGAAATGGGTCATGGGTCAAAGGCCATGTCATTGTTTTTGTTGACCAACATTCAAAATTTTATTGAACTACTATTTTATGAATTTATCTTCTTAAGTTTAGTATCAAACTGTACATTATAATTCAGATTTTCATATTAAATATTATTTAATTTCTTAATTAAAAATTAAACATTAAAGTTCAATTTTTGTGTTTTATGTGGTATGTTGAAAACAGCACTGGTTCAAGTTAGATGTTTGTGATATCAAAATACAAAGTCTGTAGTCTTGTATGAATTAGGAATTCAAATTACCAATATTAAAAAGCTAGAATATAAAATAAAGACCTTTTATCTTTTCTCTTTGCTGAGAAAACTCAATATCTAGTGAATCAAACACGGTGGCTCCCACTCACCTCTTTCCATATTTGGAAATAGTCCCTGAAATACACTTACTTCTATATGTGAATTGAATAATCAATTAAACACTAAAAATATTTTAGTGATTTTCTCAACAATTTTCAAATGTAATGGCGTCCTCTCTTTTTCTCTAAATGTAATGTGACTATTTTACCAAATACTAATCTACTAAAATGCAGCCAATGTTACTCTGGCCACCAAATGTCGACTTTAAACTACTTTTTCCATGTTATTCCAAACAATGTATTCATATACATACATAAATATTACATATAAGGAGATGGACAGAAAAAAGTGACTCCCTTTGAAAATGTTAATTTGTTGTATTTTTTTAGATAACCATTGGACATTTCCCCCACTGCTTACCCCATTTGCTAGGGACATTTCAGACACTGCTTACCCCATTTGCTAGGGACATATCTGACACTGCTTACCACCGTAGCTAGGGACATTTACTACACTTCTTACCACCAGTTGCAAGGGACATTTCCCCTGTGTTTATTCCCTCTTCCTAGGGACATTTCCTCCACTGTTTACCACAGTTGCGATGGAAAGTTACCCCAATGCTTACCCCCGTTGCTAAGGACATTCTTCCCACTGCTTCAATCCCATTGCTAGGGACATTTCCCCCACTATTTACCCCAGTTCCTAAAACATTTCCCTAAGAGCTTACCCCCATTGCTAGGGACCTTTACCCCACTTCTTTCCACGTAACTAGGTACATTTCCTCTAGTTCTTACCACCGTTGCTAGGGACATTTCCTACACTGTTTACCACCATTGCTAAAGAAATTTCCCCCACTGCTTACCTCAGTTTCTAGAGGCATTTCCTACACTGCTTACCCCACATTCCTAGGAACATTTCCCACACTTCTTACCCCGTTGCTAGGGAAATTAACCCCACTGCTTACCCCCGTTGCGAAGGACATTTTCCCCACTGCTTACCCCCGCTGCTAGGAACATTTTGGACACTGCTTACCCCATTTGCTAGGGATATATCCGACATTGCTTACCCCATTGTTAGGGACATTTCCCCCACTGTTTACCCCAGTTGCTAAGGACATTTCCCCAAGAGCTTACCCCCGTTGCTAGGGACCTTTACCCCACTTCTTTCCCCCGTTACTAGGTACATTTCCCCCAGTTCTTACCACCCGTTGCTAGGGACATTTCCTACACTGTTTACCCCCGTTGCTGGGGACATTTCTGGCACTGCTTACCCCGATTACTAGAGACATTTCCTACACTCCTTACCCCCTGCTAGGGACATTTCCGATTCTGCTAACCCCCATTACTAGGAACATTTCCCACACTTCCTACCCCGTTGCCAGGAAGATTTCCCCTACTGCTTACCTCCGTTGCTAGGGACATTTCGGACACTGCTTAACCTCGTTTTTAGGGAAATTTCCCCCACTGCTTACCACCGTTGCTACAGACATTTCCTCCTTTGTTTACCCCCATTACTAGGAAAATTTCTGCCACTGCTAACCCCAGTTGCTTAGGGCATTTCCCCAAAAGCTTACCCCGTTACTAGGGACCTTTACCCAACTTCTTTCCCCTGTTACTAGGTACATTCTCCTAGTTCTCTCCACCGTTGCTAGGGACATTTCCCTGACTTCTTACCACCCGTTGCTAGGGACATTTGCTACACTTTTTACCACCATTGCTAGGGACATTTCCCTCACAGCTTACCCTTTTTATAAGGACATTTCCCCTAATGCTTACCCCAGTTGCTAGGGACATTTTGGACACTGCTTACACCAGTTCTTAGGGATTTCTCCCCCACTTCTTACCACCTGTTCCTAGGGACATTTCCTACACTGTTTACCACCATTGCTAGTAACTTTTCCCCTAGTAGTTACCCCCGATGCTAGGGACATTTCACCACTGTTTACCCCAGTTGCTAAGGACATTTCCCTAAGAGCTTACCCCCATTGCTAGGGACCTTTACCCCACTTCTTTCCCCTGTTACTAGGTACATTTCCCCTAGTTCTTACCACCGTTGCTAGGGAGATTTCCCCACTTCTTACCACCCGTTGCTAGGGACATTTCCCCACTATTTACCCCAGTTCCTGAGGACATTTCCCTAAGAGCTTACCCCCATTGCTAGGGACCTTTACCCCACTTCTTTCCCCCGTTTCTAGGTACATTTCCCCCAGTTCTTACCCCCGTTGCTAGGGACATTTTGGACACTGCTTACACCAGTTCATAGGGATTTTCCCCCACTACTTACCCCATTGATAGGGACACTTCCTTCACTGTTTACCCCCGTTAAAAGGCACATTCCCCGACTCAGTACACCCGGTTACTAGGGACATTTTCCCCACTGCTTACCCCCGTTGCTAAGGACATTTCCCAAGTGCTTACCCCCGTTGCTGGGGACATTTCTGGCACAGCTTACCCCACTTACTAGAGACATTTCCTACACTCCTTACCCCCCTGCTAGGGACATTTCCGATTCTGATTACCCACTTTCCTAGAAATATTTCCCACACTTCTTACCCCATTGCTAGGGAAATTTCCCCCACTGCTTACCCTTGTTGCTAAGGACATTTCCCCTGTGTTTATTCCGCGTTGCTAGGTATATTTCCTCCACTGTTTACCACCATTGCTATGGAAAGTTCGCCACTGCTTACCCTCGTTGCTAGGGACATTCTTCCCACTGCTTCCCTCCCATTGCTAGGGACATTCCCCCAGTGATTACCCCCTTTACTAGGGACTTTTCCCCCAGTGGTTACCACCGTTGCTAGGGACATTTCCAACACTTCTTACCACCCGTTGCTAGGGACATTTCCCACACTCTTACCACCTGTTGCTCGGGGCATTTCCCCCACTGTTTACCCCAGTTGCTAAGACCATTTCCCTAAGAGCTTACCCCCGTTGCTAGGGTCCTTTACCCCACTTCTTTCCCCCGTTACTAGGTACATTTCCCCCAGTTCTTACCACTGTTGCTAGGGTCATTACCCCCACTTCTTACCACCCGTTGCTAAGGGCATTTCCTATACTGTTTACCACAAGTGCTAGGGACATTTCCCCTACTGCTTACCCCAGTTGCTAGGGGCATTTTGGACACTGTTTACACCAGTTCTTAGGGATTTTTCTCCCACTGCTTACCCCATTGCTAAAGACATTTTCCCTTCTACTTTCTTCCGTTGTTAGGGACATTTTTTTCACTGTTTACCCCCGTTGAGAGGCACATTCCCCCACTGAATACACTCGGTTGCTAGGGACATTTTCCCAAGTGCTTACCCTTGTTGCTAAGGACATTTCTCAAGTGCTTACCCCCGTTGCTGGGGGCATTTCTTGCACTGCTACCCCGGTTACTAGAGACATTTCCTACACTCCTTACCCCCTGCTAGGAACATTTCCGATTCTGCTTACCCCATTACTTCGAACAGTTCCCATACTTCTTACCTCATTGCTAGGGACATTTCCCCCACTGCTTACCACCAGTTACTAGAGGCATTTCCTACACTGCTTACCCCACATTCCTAGGAACATTTCCCACACTTCTTACCCCGTTGCTAGGAACATTTCGGACACTGCTTACTCCATTTGCTAGGGATATATCCGACACTTCTTACCTCATTGCTAGGGACATTTCCCCCACTGCTTACCACCAGTTACTAGAGGCATTTCCTACACTGCTTACCCCACATTCCTAGGAACATTTCCCACACTTCTTACCCCGTTGCTAGGAACATTTCGGACACTGCTTACTCCATTTGCTAGGGATATATCCGACATTGCTTACCCCATTGCTAAGGACATTTCCCCTAATACTTACCCCATTGCTAGGGACATTTTCCCTACTACTTTTGCACCCTGCTTACACCAGTTGTTACCCCATTGGGACATTTCCTTCACTGTTTACCCCGCTGAGAGGCACATTCCGCGACTCAATACACCTGGTTGCTAGGGACATTTCCCAATAGCTTACTCCTGTTGCTGGGGACATTTCTTGCATTGCTTACCCCGGTTACTAGAGACATTTCCCACACTTCCTACCCCGTTGCCAGGAAGAATTCCCCTACTGCTTACCTCCGTTGCTAGGGACATTTCGGACACTGCTTACCCCGTTAATTGAAACATTTCCGACACTTTTTTACACCGCGTTGCTGGGGACATTTCCCCAATTCTTACCACCATTGCTAAAGAAATTTCCCCCTCTACCCTCACCCGTTGCTTGGGATATTTCCCCCACTACTAACCACCCGTTGTTAAAGACACTTCCACCATTGCTCACTCACGTTCCAAGATACATTTTTCCCACTACTTACTCCTGTTGCTAGGAACATTTCCTTTACTGCTTACCCCCGTTACTCGGGTCATTTCACACATTGTTTACCCCTTTGCTAGGGACATTTCCCCCACTTCTTACACCTGTTGCTAGGGGCATTTCTCCCACTGCTTACCCCTGCCTTGGGACATTTACCTTACTGTTTACCTCTGTTGCTAGGGAAATTTCTTCCTCTACTTGCACCCGTTAATAGGGACATTTGCCCCACTGCTAACCACCCTTTGCTAGGGAAACTTCCACCATTGCTTACCCACGTTGTTAGGGATATTTCCCTCACTGCTTAACCCACGGTGCTAGGACATTTTTCCCATTGATTACTTCCATTGCTAGGGACATTTCCCCACTGAATACACCCCGCTAAAGGGGAAATTTCCCCACTGCTTATACCCGTTGCTAAGGACATTTCCACCACTGGTTACCTTCCTTACTAGGGATATTTCGGACACTGCGTACCGCCGTTCCTCGGGAAATTTCCCCCACTCCTTACCACCGTTGCTAAAAACATTTTCCCCATTGCTAGGGACATTTCGGACACTGCTTACCCTCGTTTTTAGAGAAATTTCCCCCACTCGTGTTAATATAACACTTTTTTACAAAGAGCAAGAGACACTCATGTTTATGTAACACTTGTTACAAAGAACAAGAGAACTCGTGTTTATATTACACTTGCTACAAAGAACATGAAACACTTACGTTATAATAACATTTGTTACAAAGAACAAGAGACCGTGTTTATGTAACACTTGTTACAAAGAACAAGAAACACTCACGTTATTATAACATTTGTTACAAAGAACAAGAGACCGTGTTTATGTAACACTTGTTACAAAGAACAAGAAACAATCATATTAATATAACACTTGTTACAAAGAACAAAAGACACTCAAGTTTATGTAACACTTGTTACAAAGAACAAGAGAAACTCATGGTAACTTTACACTTATTGCAAAGAACAACAGAACTCCAGTTAATATATCACTTGCTACAAAGAACAAGAGTCCTCGTGTTAATAGAGCATTTGTAATAAAGAAGACATTCATGTTAATGTAACACTTGTTACAAAAAACAAAGACACTCGTGTTAATGTAACACTTGTTACAAAGAACAAGAGACACTCGTGTTAATGTAACACTTGTTACAAAGAACAAGACACTCGTGTTATTGTAAAACTTGTTACAAAGAACAAGAGACACTCAAGTTAATGTAACACTTATTACAAAGAACAAGAGTCACTCGTGTTAATGTAACACTTGTTAAAAAGAACAAGAGACACTCGTGTTAATGTAACACTTGTTAAAAAGAACATGAGACACTCGTGTTAATGTAACACTTGTTACCAAGAACAAGAGACGCTCATGTTAATGTAACACTTCTTATAAAGAACAAAAGACACTCATGTTAATGTAACACTTATTACAAAGAAGAGAACTCGTGTTAATATAACACTTGTTACAAAGAACAAGAGACAATCCTGTTAATATAACACTTGTATCAAAGAACGAGAGAAATCGTGTTAATATAAACATGTTACAAAGAACAAGAGACACTCATGTTTATGTAACACTTGTTAGAAAAAAACAAGAAACAATGTTAATATAACACTTGTTTCAAAGAATAAGAGAACTCATGCTAATATAAAAATTGTTACAAAAAGAAGAGACAATCATCTTTATGTAACACTTGTTACAAAGAACAACAGACACTCATGTTTATGTAACACTTGTTACAAAGAACAAGAAACAATCATGTTATTATAACATTTGTTACAAAGAACAAGAGACCGTGTTTATGTAACACTTATTAAAAGCAACAAGAAACACTCACGTTATTATAACATTTGTTACAAAGAACAAGAGACACTCACGTTATTATAAAATTTGTTACAAAGAACAAGAAACCGTGTTTATGTAACACTTGTTACAAAGAACAAGAGACACTCATGAAAATGTAACACTTGTTACAAAGAACAAGAGAACTCGTGTTTATGTAACACTTGTTACAAAGAACAAGAGAACTCGTGTTTATGTAACACTTGTTACAAAGAAAAAGAGAACTCGTGTTTAGGTAACACTTATTACAAAGAACAAGAGACACTCATGAAAATGTAAAATGTAACAATCATGTTAAAGTAATACTTGTAACAAAGAACAAGAGAACTCGTGTTTATATTACACTTGTTACAAAGAACATGAGACACTCATATTAATGTAACACTTGTTATAATGACATCAGTGTCTCTTGTTTTTTGAAACATGTGTTATATTAACATCATTGTTTCTTGTTTTTTCTAACAAGTGATACATTAACATGAGTGTCTCATGTTCTTGTAACAAGTGTTATATTAACATGAGTGTCTCTTGTTCTTTGTAACAAGTGTTATATTAACATCAGAGTTCTCTTGTTCTTTGTAACAAGTGTTACATTAACATGAGTGTCTCTTGTACTTTGTAACAAGTAACATGTTAATATAACACTTGTTACAAAGAACACGACACTCATGTTAATGTAACACTTGTAACAAAGAACAAAAGACACGTTTATGTAACACTTTTTACAAAGAACAAGAGAAACTCATGGTAACTTTACACTTATTGCAAAGAACAACAGAACCCCAGTTAATATATCACTTGCTACAAAGAACAAGAGTCCTCGTGTTAATAGAGCATTTCTAATAAAGAAGACATTCATGTTAATGTAACACTTGTTACAAAAAACAAAAACACTCGTGTTAATGTAACACTTGTTACAAAGAACAAGAGACACTCGTGTTAATGTAACACTTATTACAAAGAACAAGAGACACTCGTGTTAATGTAACACTTGTTACAAAGAACAAGACACTCGTGTTATTGTAAAACTTGTTACAAAGAACAAGAGACACTCAAGTTAATGTAACACTTATTACAAAGAACAAGAGACACTCGTGTTAATGTAACACTTGTTAAAAAGAACATGAGACACTCGTGTTAATATAACACTTGTTACAAAGAATAAGAGACAATCCTGTTAATATAACACTTGTATCAAAGAACGAGAGAAAACGTGTTAATATAAACATGTTACAAAGAACAAGAGACACTCATGTTTATGTAACACTTGTTAGAAAAAAACAAGAAACAATGTTAATATAACACTTGTTTCAAAGAATAAGAGAACTCATGCTAATGTAAAAATTGTTACAAAAAGAAGAGACAATCATCTTTATGTAACACTTGTTACAAAGAATAAGAGAACTCATGCTAATATAAAAATTGTTACAAAAAGAAGAGACAATCATCTTTATGTAACACTTGTTACAAAGAACAACAGACACTCATGTTAATGTAACACTTGTTACAAAGAACAACAGACACTCATGTTAATGTAACACTTGTTACAAAAAACAAGAAACAATCATGTTAATATATCACTTGTTACAAAGAACAAGAAACGATCACGTTATTATAACATTTGTTACAAAGAACAAGAGACCGTGTTTATGTAACACTTATTAAAAACAACAAGAAACACTCACGTTATTATAACATTTGTTACAAAGAACAAGAGACACTCACGTTATTATAAAATTTGTTACAAAGAACAAGAGACCGTGTTTATGTAACACTTGTTACAAAGAACAAGAGACACTCATGAAAATGTAACACTTGTTACAAAGAACAAGAGACACTCATGAAAATGTAACACTTGTTACAAAGAAGAGAACTCGTGTTTATGTAACACTTGTTACAAAGAACAAGAGACCGTGTTTATGTAACACTTGTTACAAAGAACAAGAGACACTCATGAAAATGTAAAATGTAACAATCATGTTAAAGTAATACTTGTAACAAAGAACAAGAGAACTCGTGTTTATATTACACTTGTTACAAAGAACATGAAACTCTAACGTAAAAGAAGCACTTGTTACAAAGAACAAGAGAACTCGTGTTTATGTAACCCTTGTTACAAATAACATGAGACACTCATATTAATGTAACATTTGTTATAATGACATCAGTGTCTCTTGTTTTTTGAAACATGTGTTACATTAACATGAATGTCTCTTGTTCTTTGTAAAAGTGTTATAATAACAAGATTTCTCTTCTTCTTTGAAACAAGTGTTATATTAACATCATTGTTTCTTGTTTTTTTAACAAGTGTTACATTAACATGAGTGTCTCTTGTTCTTTGTAACACGTGTTATATCAACATCAGTGTCTCTTGTTCTTTGTAACAAGTCATATATTAATACGAGTTCCTTGTTCTTTGTAACAAGTGTTACATTAACATGAGAGTCTCTTGTACTTTGTAACAAGTAACATGTTAATATAACACTTGTAACAAAGAACACGACACTCATGTTAATGTAACACTTGTAACAAAGAACAAAAGACACTCGTGTTATTGTAAAACTTGTTACAAAGAACAAGAGACACTCGTGTTATTGTAAAACTTGTTACAAAGAACAAGACACTCTCATGTTAATGTAACACTTATTACAAAGAACAAGAGACACTCATGTTGATATAACACGTGTTACAAAGAACAAGAGACACTCATGTTAATGTAACACTTGTTAGAAAAAACAAGAAACGATGTTAGTATAACACTTGTTACAAAGAACAAGAAAAATCATGTTAATATATCACTTGATACAAAGAACAAGAAACAATCATGTTAATATAACACTTGTTACAAAGAACAGGAAAGACTCACGTTATTAAAACACTTGTTATAAAGAACAAGAGACTGTGTATATGTAACAATTGTTACAATGAACAAGAGACACTCATGAAAATGTAACACTTGTTACAAAGAACAAGAGAATTCGTGTTTATGTAACACTAGTTACAAAAAACAAGAGACACTCATGTTTATGTAACACATGTTAGAAAGAACAAGACACACTCGTGTTAATGTAACACTTGTTAAAATCAACAAGAGACCTCATGTCAATATACCACTTGTTATAAAGAACAAGAGACACTCATGTTTATGTAACACTTTTACAAAGAACAAGAGAACTCGTGTTAATGAAACACTTTTATGAAGAACAAAAGAACTCGTGTTAATGAAACACTTGTTAAAAAGAACAATACACTCGTGTTAATTTAACACTTGTTACAAAGAACAAGAAACAATCATGTTAATATAACACTTGTTACAAAGAAGATGAAACACATACGTCAATAAAGCACTTGTTACAAAGAACAAAAGAACTCGTGTTTAACAAGAGAACTCGTGTTTATGTAACACTTGTTACAAAGAACATGAGACATCTCATATTAATGTAACACTTGTTATATTGACATCAGTGTCTCTTGTTCTTTGAAACATGTGTTAGATTAACATTGATTGTTTCTTGTTCTTTGTAACAAGTGTTACATAAAAATGAATGTCTCTTGTTCTTTGTAACAAGTGTTATATAAAAACGATTTCTCTTGTTCTTTGCAATAAGTATTAAACTAATATTAGTGTGTCTTGTTCTTTGTAACAAGTGTTATATTAACATGACTTCTCTTTTTTCTTTGTAACAAGTGTAACATTAACATGAGTGTCTCTTTCTGTGTAAAAAGTGTTAAATTATAACGAGTGTATTGTTCTTTTTAACAAGTGTCACATTAACAAGAGTGTCTCTTGCTTATTGTTCCAAGTTTTGTGTTAATGAGTTTTCTTGTTCTTTGTAACAAGTATTACATTAACACGAGTTCTCTTGTTCTTTGTAACAAATGTTATATTAACATGATTGTCTCTTGTTTTTTGTAACAACTGTTATATTAACACGACTTCTTGTTCTTTGTAACACGTGTTATATCAACATGAGTGTTCTTTCTTGTAACAAGTGTTAGATTAATATGATTGTTACAAGAACTTGTTCTTTTCTTTGTAACAAGTGTTACATTAACATGAGTGTCTCTTGTTCTTTGTAACAAGTGTTACATTAACACGAGTTCTCTTGTTCTTTGTAACAAGTGTTACATTAACATGAGAGTCTCTTTAATGTACTTTGTAACAAGTAACATGTTAATATAACACTTGTTACAAAGAACACGACACACTCATGTTAATGTTACACTTGTTAGAAAAAAACAAGAAACAATGGTGTTAATATAACACTTGTTACAAAGAAGATGAAACACTTACGTTAATAAAGCACTTGTTACAAAGAACAAGAGAACTCGTGTTTATGTAACCCTAGTTACAAAGTACATGAGACATTCATATTAATGTAACACTTGTTATATTGATATCAGTGTCTCTTGTTCTTTGAAACAAGTGTTAGATTAACATGATTGTTTCTTGTTCTTTGTAACAAGTGTTACATTAACATGAATGTCTCTTGTTCTTTGTAACAAATGTTACAATAACACGAGTGTCTCTTGCACATTGTAACAAGTGTTAGATAAACACGAATTCTTACAAAGAACAAGAGACAATCATGTTAATATAACACTTGTTTCAAAGAACGAGAGAACTCCTGTTAATATAAACATGTTACAAAGAACAAGAGACACTCAAGTTTATGTAACACTTGTGAGAAAAAACAAGAAACAATGATGTTAATATAACACTTGTTTCAAAAAATAAGAGAACTCATGCTAATATAAAACTTGTTACAAAAAAGAGACAATCATCTTTATGTAACACTTGTTACAAAGAACAAGAGACACTCGTGTTAATGTAACACTTGTTACAAAGAACAAGAAACAATAATGTTAATATAACACTTGATACAAAGAACAAGAAACAATCATGTTAATATAACACTTGTTACAAAGAACATAAGACCGTGTTTATGTAACACTTGTTACAAAGAACAAGAGATATGTTAATATAACAGTTGTTACGAAGAACAAGAGACACTCGTGTTAATGTAACACTTGTAACAAATAACAAGAGACACTCCTGTTATTGTAAAACTTGTTACAAAGAACAAGAGACACTCGTGTTAATGTAACACTTGTTACAAAGAACAAGAGACACTCATGTTAATGTAACACTTATTACAAAGAAGAGAACTCGTGTTAATATTACACTTGTTAGAAAGAACAACAGACAATCATGTCAATATAACACTAGTTTCAAAGAAGGAGAGAACTCGTGTTAATATAAACATGTTACAAAGAACAAGAGACACTCATGTGTATGTGACACTTGTTAGAAAAAACAAGAAACAATGATGTTAATATAACACTTGTTTCAAAGAATAAGAGAACTCATGTTAATATAAAACTTGTTACAAAAAGAAGAGACAATCATCTTTATGTAACACTTTTTACAAAGAACAAGAAACTCATGTTAATATAACACTTGTTACAAAAAACAAGAAACAATAATGTTAATATATCAATTGATACAAAGTACAAGAAACAATTATGTTAATATAACACTTGTTACAAAGAACAAGACTCATGAAAATGTAACACTTGTTACAAAGAACAAGAGAACTCGTGTTTATGTAACACCAATTACAAAAAACAAGAGACCTCGTGTTTATGTAACACCCATTACAAAAAACAAGAGACACTCATGTTTATGTAACACATGTGACAAAGAACAAGAGACACTCGTGTTAATGTAACACTTGTTAAAAAGAAGAAAAGACCTCATGTCAATATAACACTTGCTACAAAAAACAAGAGAAGTCGTGTTAATAGAACACTTGTAATAAAGAAGAAGACATTCATGTTAATGTAACACTTGTTACAAAAAACAAAGACACTCTCTTAATCTAACACTTGTTACAAAGAACAAGAGACACTCGTGTTATTGTAAAACTTGTTACAAAGAACAAGAGACACTCGTGTTATTGTAACACTTGTTACAAAGAACAAGAGACACTCGTGTTAATGTAACACTTGTTACAAAGAACAAGAGACACTCTTGTTAATGTAACACTTGTTACAAAGAAGAGAACTCGTGTTAATATTACACTTGTTAGAAAGAACAACAGACAATCATGTTAATATAACACTAGTGTTCAAAGAAGGAGAAACTCGTGTTAATATTACACTTGTTACAAAGAACAACAGACAATCATGTTTATGTGACACTTGTTAGAAAAAACAAGAATCAGTGATGTTAATATAACACTTGTTTCAAAGAATAAGAGAACTCATGCTAATATAAAACTTGTTACAAAAGAAAAAGAGACAATCATCTTTATGTAACACTTTTTACAAAGAACAAGAAACTCATGTTAATATAACACTTGTTACAATTAACAAGAAACAATAATATTAATATATCACTTGATACAAAGAACAAGAAACAATCATGTTAATATAACACTTGTTACAAAGAACAAGAGACTCATGAAAATGTAACACTTGTTACAAAGAACAAGAGAACTCGTGTTTATGTAACACCAATTACAAAAAACAAGAGACACTCATGTTTATGTAACACATGTGACAAAGAACAAGAGACACGTTAATATAACACTTGTTACGAAGAACAAGAGACACTCGTGTTAATGTAACACTTGTTAAAAAGAACAAAAGACCTCATGTCAATATTACACTTGTTACAAAGAACAAGAGACACTCATGTTTATGTAACTCTTTTACAAAGAACAAGAGAACTCGTGTTAATGAAACACTTGTTAAAAAGAACAATAAACACTCGTGTTAATTTAACACTTGTTACAAAGGACATGAAACACTTACGTAAATAAAGCATTTGTTACAAAAAAAGAGAACTCGTGTTTATGTAACACTTGTTACAAAGAACATGAGACACTCATATTAATGTAACACTTGTTATATTCACATCAGTGTCTCTTGTTCTTTGAAACATGTGTTAGATTAACATGATTGTTTCTTGTTCTTTGTAACAAGTGTTACATTAACATGAATGTCTCTTGTTCTTTGTAACAAATGTTACAATAACACGAGTGTCTCTTGTTCTTTGTAACAAGTGTTAGATAAACACGAATTCTCTTGTTCTTTGTAACAAGTGTTACATTAACACGAGTTCTCTTGTTCTTTGTAACAAGTGTTATATTAACATGATTTCTCTTGTTATTTGTAAACAACTGTTATATTAACACGACTTCTTGTTCTTTGTAACACGTGTTACATTAACATGAATGTCTCTTGTTCTTTGTAACAAATGTTACAATAACACGAGTTTATCTTGTTCTTTGTAACAAATGTTACAATAACACGTGTTTATCTTGTTCTTTGTAACAAGTGTCACATTAACACGAGTGTCTCCTGCTTATTTTTCCAAGTTTTGTATCAATGAGTTTTCTTGTTCTTTGTAACAAGTATTACATTAACAGGAATTCTTTTATTCTTTGTAACAAATGTTATATTAACATGATTTCTCTTGTTATTTGTAGCAACTGTTATATTAACACGACTTCTTCTTCTTTGTAACACGTGTTATATCAACATGAGTGTCTCTTGTTCTTTGTAACAAGTCTTATATTAATACGAGTTCTCTTGTTCTTTGTAACAAGTGTTACATTAACATGAGAGTCTCTTGTTCTTTGTAACAAGTTTTACAATAACACGAGTTTCTCTTGTTCTTTGTAACAAGTGTTACATTAACACGAGTGTCTCTTGTTTTTTGTAAGAAGTATTACATTAACATGAATGTCTTGTTCTTTATTACAAGTGCTCTATTAACACGATTTCTCTTGTTCTTTGCAATAAGTGTAAAATTAACATGAGTGTCTCTTGTTCTTTGTAACAAGTGCTTCATTAACGTAAGAGTTTCATGTTCTTTGTAACAAGTGTAATATAAACACGAGTTCTCTTGTTCTTTGTAACAAGTATTACTTTAACACGAGTGTCTCTTGTTCTTTGTAATAAGTGTTACATTAACATGAGTGTCGTGTTCTTTGTAACAAGTGTTATATTAACATGTTACATGTTACTTAACACTTTACAAAGAACAAGAGACACTCATGTACAAAGAACAAGAGAACTCGTGTTTATGTAACACTTGTTACAAAGAACAAGAAATTTCGTGTTTATCTAACACTTGTTACAATGTACAAGAGACTCTCATGTTAATTTTACACTTATTGCAAAGAACAAGAGAACTCCAGTTAATATAACACTTGCTACAAAGAACAAGAGAAGTCGTGTTAATAGAGCACTTGTAATAAAGAAGAAGACATTCATGTTAATGTAACACTTGTTACAAAAAACAAAGACACTCGTGTTAATCTAACACTTGTTACAAAGAACAAGAGACACTCGTGTTATTGTAAAACTTGTTACAAAGAACAAGAGACACTCGTGTTATTGTAAAACTTGTTACAAAGAACAAGAGACACTCGTGTTAATGTAACACTTGTTACAAAGAAGAAGAGACACTCATGTTAATGTAACACTTATTACAAAGAAGAGAACTCGTGTTAATATTACACTTGTTAGAAAGAACAACAGACAATCATGTCAATATAACACTAGTTTCAAAGAAGGAGAGAACTCGTGTTAATATAAACATGTTACAAAGAACAAGAGACACTCATGTTTATGTGACACTTGTTAGAAAAAACAAGAAACAATGATGTTAATATAACACTTGTTTCAAAGAATAAGAGAACTCATACTAATATAAAACTTGTTACAAAAAAAAAGAGACAATCATCTTTATGTAACACTTTTTACAAAGAACAAGAAACTCATGTTAATATAACACTTGTTACAAAGAACAAGAAACAATAATGTTAATATATCACTTGATACAAAGAACAAGAAACAATCATGTTAATATAACACTTGTTACAAAGAACAAGAGACTCATGAAAATGTAACACTTGTTACAAAGAACAAGAGAACTCGTGTTTATGTAACACCAATTACAAAAAACAAGAGACACTCATGTTTATGTAACACATGTGACAAAGAACAAGAGACACGTTAATATAACACTTGTTACGAAGAACAAGAGACACTCGTGTTAATGTAACACTTGTTAAAAAGAACAAAAGACCTCATGTCAATATTACACTTGTTACAAAGAACAAGAGACACTCATGTTTATGTAACTCTTTTACAAAGAACAAGAGAACTCGTGTTAATGAAACACTTGTTAAAAAGAACAATAAACACTCGTGTTAATTTAACACTTGTTACAAAGGACATGAAACACTTACGTAAATAAAGCATTTGTTACAAAAAAAAGAGAACTCGTGTTTATGTAACCCTTGTTACAAAGAACATGAGACACTCATATTAATGTAACACTTGTTATATTCACATCAGTGTCTCTTGTTCTTTGAAACATGTGTTAGATTAACATGATTGTTTCTTGTTCTTTGTAACAAGTGTTACATTAACATGAATGTCTCTTGTTCTTTGTAACAAATGTTACAATAACACGAGTTTATCTTGTTCTTTGTAACAAGTGTTACATTAACACGAGTGTCTCTTGTACATTGTAACAAGTGTTAGATAAACACGAATTCTCTTGTTCTTTGTAACAAGTGTTACATTAACACGAGTTCTCTTGTTCTTTGTAACAAGTGTTATATTAACATGATTTCTCTTGTTATTTGTAGCAACTGTTATATTAACACGACTTCTTGTTCTTTGTAACACGTGTTACATTAACATGAATGTCTCTTGTTCTTTGTAACAAATGTTACAATAACACGAGTTTATCTTGTTCTTTGTAACAAATGTTACAATAACACGTGTTTATCTTGTTCTTTGTAACAAGTGTCACATTAACACGAGTGTCTCCTGCTTATTGTTCCAAGTTTTGTATCAATGAGTTTTCTTGTTCTTTGTAACAAGTATTACATTAACAGGAATTCTTTTATTCTTTGTAACAAATGTTATATTAACATGATTTCTCTTGTTATTTGTAGCAACTGTTATATTAACACGACTTCTTCTTCTTTGTAACACGTGTTATATCAACATGAGTGTCTCTTGTTCTTTGTAACAAGTCTTATATTAATACGAGTTCTCTTGTTCTTTGTAACAAGTGTTACATTAACATGAGAGTCTCTTGTTCTTTGTAACAAGTTTTACAATAACACGAGTTTCTCTTGTTCTTTGTAACAAGTGTTACATTAACACGAGTGTCTCTTGTTCTTTCTAACAAGTGTTACATTAACATGAGTGTCTCTTGTTTTTTGTAAGAAGTATTACATTAACATGAATGTCTTGTTCTTTATTACAAGTGCTCTATTAACACGATTTCTCTTGTTCTTTGTAATAAGTGTAAAATTAACATGAGTGTCTCTTGTTCTTTGTAACAAGTGTTACATTAACAAGAAGAGTTTCATGTTCTTTGTAACAAGTGTAATATAAACACGAGTTCTCTTGTTCTTTGTAACAAGTATTACTTTAACACGAGTGTCTCTTGTTCTTTGTAATAAGTGTTACATTAACATGAGTGTCGTGTTCTTTGTAACAAGTGTTATATTAACATGTTACTTGTTACAAAGAACAAGAGAACTCGTGTTTATGTAACACTTGTTACAAAGAACAAGAAATTTCGTGTTTATCTAACAAGAAATTGTTAACAAGAGACTCTCATGTTAATTTTACACTTATTGCAAAGAACAAGAGAACTCCAGTTAATATAACACTTGTTACAAAGAACAAGAGAAGTCGTGTTAATAGAGCACTTGTAATAAAGAAGACATTCATGTTAATGTAACACTTGTTACAAAGAACAAAAGACACTCGTGTTAATGTAACACTTGTTACAAAGAACAAGAGACACTCGTGTTATTGTAAAACTTGTTACAAAGAACAAGAGACACTCGTGTTATTGTAAAACTTGTTACAAAGAACAAGAGACACTCGTGTTAATGTAACACTTGTTACAAAGAAGAAGAGACACTCATGTTAATGTAACACTTATTACAAAGAAGAGAACTCGTGTTAATATTACACTTGTTAGAAAGAACAACAGACAATCATGTCAATATAACACTAGTTTCAAAGAAGGAGAGAACTCGTGTTAATATAAACATGTTACAAAGAACAAGAGACACTCATGTTTATGTGACACTTGTTAGAAAAAACAAGAAACAATGATGTTAATATAACACTTGTTTCAAAGAATAAGAGAACTCATGCTAATATAAAACTTGTTACAAAAAGAAGAGAAAATCATCTTTATGTAACACTTTTTACAAAAAACAATAAACTCATATTAATATAACACTTGTTACATTAACATGAGTGTCGTGTTCTTTGTAACAAGTGTTATATTAACATGTTACTTGTTACAAAGAACAAGAGAACTCGTGTTTATGTAACACTTGTTACAAAGAACAAGAGAATTCGTGTTTATCTAACACTTGTTACAATGTACAAGAGACTCTGATGTTAATTTTACACTTATTGCAAAGAACAAGAGAACTCGTGTTTATGTAACACTTGTTACAAAGAACAAGAGAATTCGTGTTTATCTAACACTTGTTACAATGTACAAGAGACTCTCATGTTAATTTTACACTTATTGCAAAGAACAAGAGAACTCCAGTTAATATAACACTTGCTACAAAGAACAAGAGAAGTCGTGTTAATAGAGCACTTGTAATAAAGAACAAGACATTCATGTTAATGTAACACTTGTTACAAAAAACAAAGACACTCGTGTTAATCTAACACTTGTTACAAAGAACAAGAGACACTCGTGTTATTGTAAAACTTGTTACAAAGAACAAGAGACACTCGTGTTATTGTAAAACTTGTTACAAAGAACAAGAGACACTCGTGTTAATGTAACACTTGTTACAAAGAAGAAGAGACACTCATGTTAATGTAACACTTATTACAAAGAAGAGAACTCGTGTTAATATTACACTTGTTAGAAAGAACAACAGACAATCATGTCAATATAACACTAGTTTCAAAGAAGGAGAGAACTCGTGTTAATATAAACTTGTTACAAAGAACAAGAGACACTCATGTTTATGTGACACTTGTTAGAAAAAACAAGAAACAATGATGTTAATATAACACTTGTTTCAAAGAATAAGAGAACTCATACTAATATAAAACTTGTTACAAAAAAAAGAGACAATCATCTTTATGTAACACTTTTTACAAAGAACAAGAAACTCATGTTAATATAACACTTGTTACAAAGAACAAGAAACAATAATATTAATATATCACTTGATAGAAAAAACAAGAAACAATCATGTTAATATAACACTTGTTACAAAGAACAAGAGACTCATGAAAATGTAACACTTGTTACAAAGAACAAGAGAACTCGTGTTTATGTAACACCAATTACAAAAAACAAGAGACACTCATGTTTATGTAACACATGTGACAAAGAACAAGAGACACGTTAATATAACACTTGTTACGAAGAACAAGAGACACTCGTGTTAATGTAACACTTGTTAAAAAGAACAAAAGACCTCATGTCAATATTACACTTGTTACAAAGAACAAGAGACACTCATGTTTATGTAACTCTTTTACAAAGAACAAGAGAACTCGTGTTAATGAAACACTTGTTAAAAAGAACAATAAACACTCGTGTTAATTTAACACTTGTTACAAAGGACATGAAACACTTACGTAAATAAAGCATTTGTTACAAAAAAAGAGAACTCGTGTTTATGTAACCCTTGTTACAAAGAACATGAGACACTCATATTAATGTAACACTTGTTATATTCACATCAGTGTCTCTTGTTCTTTGAAACATGTGTTAGATTAACATGATTGTTTCTTGTTCTTTGTAACAAGTGTTACATTAACATGAATGTCTCTTGTTCTTTGTAACAAATGTTACAATAACACGAGTTTATCTTGTTCTTTGTAACAAGTGTTACATTAACACGAGTGTCTCTTGTACATTGTAACAAGTGTTAGATAAACACGAATTCTCTTGTTCTTTGTAACAAGTGTTACATTAACACGAGTTCTCTTGTTCTTTGTAACAAGTGTTATATTAACATGATTTCTCTTGTTATTTGTAGCAACTGTTATATTAACACGACTTCTTGTTCTTTGTAACACGTGTTACATTAACATGAATGTCTCTTGTTCTTTGTAACAAATGTTACAATAACACGAGTTTATCTTGTTCTTTGTAACAAATGTTACAATAACACGAGTTTATCTTGTTCTTTGTAACAAGTGTCACATTAACACGAGTGTCTCCTGCTTATTGTTCCAAGTTTTGTATCAATGAGTTTTCTTGTTCTTTGTAACAAGTATTACATTAACAGGAATTCTTTTATTCTTTGTAACAAATGTTATATTAACATGATTTCTCTTGTTATTTGTAGCAACTGTTATATTAACACGACTTCTTGTTCTTTGTAACACGTGTTATATCAACATGAGTGTCTCTTGTTCTTTGTAACAAGTCTTATATTAATACGAGTTCTCTTGTTCTTTGTAACAAGTGTTACATTAACATGAGAGTCTCTTGTTCTTTGTAACAAGTTTTACAATAACACGGGTTTCTCTTGTTCTTTGTAACAAGTGTTACATTAACACGAGTGTCTCTTGTTCTTTCTAACAAGTGTTACATTAACACGAATTCTCTTGTTCTTTGTAACAAGTGTTACATTAACACGAGTTCTCTTGTTCTTTGTAACGTGTTATATTAACATGATTTCTCTTGTTATTTTAACACTTGTTACAAAGAACAACTGTTATAACACTTGTTACACACAAGACTTCTTGTTCTTTGTAACACGTGTTACATTAACACGAATGTCTCTTGTTCTTTGTAACAAATGTTACAATAACACGTGTTTATCTTGTTCTTTGTAACAAGTGTCACATTAACACGAGTGTCTCCTGCTTATTGTTCCAAGTTTTGTATCAATGAGTTTTCTTGTTCTTTGTAACAAGTATTACATTAACAGGAATTCTTTTATTCTTTGTAACAAATGTTATATTAACATGATTTCTCTTGTTATTTGTAGCAACTGTTATATTAACACGACTTCTTCTTCTTTGTAACACGTGTTATATCAACATGAGTGTCTCTTGTTCTTTGTAACAAGTCTTATATTAATACGAGTTCTCTTGTTCTTTGTAACAAGTTTTACAATAACACGGGTTTCTCTTGTTCTTTGTAACAAGTGTTACAAAGAACACGAGTGTCTCTTGTTCTTTCTAACAAGTGTTACATTAACACGAGTGTTCTCTGTTACATTAACATGAGTGTTTTGTTTTTTGTAAGAAGTATTACATTAACATGAATGTCTTGTTCTTTATTACAAGTGCTCTATTAACACGATTTCTCTTGTTCTTTGCAATAAGTGTAAAATTAACATGAGTGTCTCTTGTTCTTTGTAACAAGTGCTTCATTAACGTAAGAGTTTCATGTTCTTTGTAACAAGTGTAATATAAACACGAGTTCTCTTGTTCTTTGTAACAAGTATTACTTTAACACGAGTGTCTCTTGTTCTTTGTAATAAGTGTTACATTAACATGAGTGTCGTGTTCTTTGTAACAAGTGTTATATTAACATGTTACTTGTTACAAAGAACAAGAGAACTCGTGTTTATGTAACACTTGTTACAAAGAACAAGAAATTTCGTGTTTATCTAACACTTGTTACAATGTACAAGAGACTCTCATGTTAATTTTACACTTATTGCAAAGAACAAGAGAACTCCAGTTAATATAACACTTGCTACAAAGAACAAGAGAAGTCGTGTTAATAGAGCACTTGTAATAAAGAAGACATTCATGTTAATGTAACACTTGTTACAAAAAACAAAGACACTCGTGTTAATCTAACACTTGTTACAAAGAACAAGAGACACTCGTGTTATTGTAAAACTTGTTACAAAGAACAAGAGACACTCGTGTTATTGTAAAACTTGTTACAAAGAACAAGAGACACTCGTGTT
Source organism: Tachypleus tridentatus (assembly GCF_004210375.1). Taxonomy (NCBI): domain Eukaryota; kingdom Metazoa; phylum Arthropoda; class Merostomata; order Xiphosura; family Limulidae; genus Tachypleus; species Tachypleus tridentatus. The sequence goes on along the minus strand of NC_134828.1, from coordinate 21,055,765 downwards.
ATTGTAAAACTTGTTACAAAGAACAAGAGACACTCGTGTTAATGTAACACTTGTTACAAAGAAAAGAACTCGTGTTAATATTACACTTGTTAGAAAGAACAACAGACAATCATGTCAATATAACACTAGTTTCAAAGAAGGAGAGAACTCGTGTTAATATAAACATGTTACAAAGAACAAGAGACACTCATGTTTATGTGACACTTGTTAGAAAAACAAGAAACAATGATGTTAATACAACACTTGTTTCAAAGAATAAGAGAACTCATGCTAATATAAAACTTGTTACAAAAAGAAGAGAAAATCATCTTTATGTAACACTTTTTACAAAGAACAAGAAACTCATATTAATATAACACTTGTTACATTAACATGAGTGTCGTGTTCTTTGTAACAAGTGTTATATTAACATGTTACTTGTTACAAAGAACAAGAGAACTCGTGTTTATGTAACACTTGTTACAAAGAACAAGAGAATTCGTGTTTATCTAACACTTGTTACAATGTACAAGAGACTCTCATGTTAATTTTACACTTGTTACAAAGAACAAGAGAACTCCAGTTAATATAACACTTGCTACAAAGAACAAGAGAAGTCGTGTTAATAGAGCACTTGTAATAAAGAAGACATTCATGTTAATGTAACACTTGTTACAAAAAACAAAGACACTCGTGTTAATCTAACACTTGTTACAAAGAACAAGAGACACTTGTGTTAATCTAACACTTGTTACAAAGAACAAGAGACACTCATGTTACATGTGACAAGAGACTTGTTATGTAAACTTGTTAGAAAAAAAGAATGATGTTAATATAACACTTGTTTCAAAGAATAAGAGAACTCATACTAATATAAAACTTGTTACAAAAAAAAGAGACAATCATCTTTATGTAACACTTTTTACAAAGAACAAGAAACTCATGTTAATATAACACTTGTTACAAAGAACAAGAAACAATAATATTAATATATCACTTGATAGAAAAAACAAGAAACAATCATGTTAATATAACACTTGTTACAAAGAACAAGAGACTCATGAAAATGTAACACTTGTTACAAAGAACAAGAGAACTCGTGTTTATGTAACACCAATTACAAAAAACAAGAGACACTCATGTTTATGTAACACATGTGACAAAGAACAAGAGACACGTTAATATAACACTTGTTACGAAGAACAAGAGACACTCGTGTTAATGTAACACTTGTTAAAAAGAACAAAAGACCTCATGTCAATATTACACTTGTTACAAAGAACAAGAGACACTCATGTTTATGTAACTCTTTTACAAAGAACAAGAGAACTCGTGTTAATGAAACACTTGTTAAAAAGAACAATAAACACTCGTGTTAATTTAACACTTGTTACAAAGGACATGAAACACTTACGTAAATAAAGCATTTGTTACAAAAAAAGAGAACTCGTGTTTATGTAACCCTTGTTACAAAGAACATGAGACACTCATATTAATGTAACACTTGTTATATTCACATCAGTGTCTCTTGTTCTTTGAAACATGTGTTAGATTAACATGATTGTTTCTTGTTCTTTGTAACAAGTGTTACATTAACATGAATGTCTCTTGTTCTTTGTAACAAATGTTACAATAACACGAGTTTATCTTGTTCTTTGTAACAAGTGTTACATTAACACGAGTGTCTCTTGTACATTGTAACAAGTGTTAGATAAACACGAATTCTCTTGTTCTTTGTAACAAGTGTTACATTAACACGAGTTCTCTTGTTCTTTGTAACAAGTGTTATATTAACATGATTTCTCTTGTTATTTGTAACAACTGTTATTTAACACTTCTTGTTCTTTGTAACAACTGTTACATTAACACGACTTCTTGTTCTTTGTAACACGTGTTACATTAACATGAATGTCTCTTGTTCTTTGTAACAAATGTTACAATAACACGAGTTTATCTTGTTCTTTGTAACAAGTGTCACATTAACACGAGTGTCTCGTGCTTATTGTTCCAAGTTTTGTATCAATGAGTTTTCTTGTTCTTTGTAACAAGTATTACATTAACAGGAATTCTTTTATTCTTTGTAACAAATGTTATATTAACATGATTTCTCTTGTTATTTGTAGCAACTGTTATATTAACACGACTTCTTCTTCTTTGTAACACGTGTTATATCAACATGAGTGTCTCTTGTTCTTTGTAACAAGTCTTATATTAATACGAGTTCTCTTGTTCTTTGTAACAAGTGTTACATTAACATGAGAGTCTCTTGTTCTTTGTAACAAGTTTTACAATAACACGGGTTTCTCTTGTTCTTTGTAACAAGTGTTACATTAACACGAGTGTCTCTTGTTCTTTCTAACAAGTGTTACATTAACACGAATTCTCTTGTTCTTTGTAACAAGTGTTACATTAACACGAGTTCTCTTGTTCTTTGTAACGTGTTATATTAACATGATTTCTCTTGTTATTTGTAGCAACTGTTATATTAACACGACTTCTTGTTCTTTGTAACACGTGTTACATTAACATGAATGTCTCTTGTTCTTTGTAACAAATGTTACAATAACACGAGTTTATCTTGTTCTTTGTAACAACTGTTACAATAACACGAGTTTATCTTGTTCTTTGTAACAAGTGTCACATTAACACGAGTGTCTCCTGCTTATTGTTCCAAGTTTTGTATCAATGAGTTTTCTTGTTCTTTGTAACAAGTATTACATTAACAGGAATTCTTTTATTCTTTGTAACAAATGTTATATTAACATGATTTCTCTTGTTATTTGTAGCAACTGTTATATTAACACGACTTCTTGTTCTTTGTAACACGTGTTATATCAACATGAGTGTCTCTTGTTCTTTTGTAACAAGTGTTATATTAATACACTTGTTAGTTCTCTTGTTCTTTGTAACAAGTGTTACATTAACATGAGAGTCTCTTGTTCTTTGTAACAAGTTTTACAATAACACGAGTTTCTCTTGTTCTTTGTAACAAGTGTTACATTAACACGAGTGTCTCTTGTTCTTTCTAACAAGTGTTACATTAACACGAGTGTCTCTTGTTTTTTGTAAGAAGTATTACATTAACATGAATGTCTTGTTCTTTATTACAAGTGCTCTATTAACACGATTTCTCTTGTTCTTTGCAATAAGTGTAAAATTAACATGAGTGTCTCTTGTTCTTTGTAACAAGTGCTTCATTAACGTAAGAGTTTCATGTTCTTTGTAACAAGTGTAATATAAACACGAGTTCTCTTGTTCTTTGTAACAAGTATTACTTTAACACGAGTGTCTCTTGTTCTTTGTAACAAGTGTTACATTAACATGAGTGTCGTGTTCTTTGTAACAAGTGTTATATTAACATGTTACTTGTTACAAAGAACAAGAGAACTCGTGTTTATGTAACACTTGTTACAAAGAACAAGAAAATTCGTGTTTATCTAACACTTGTTACAATGTACAAGAGACTCTCATGTTAATTTTACACTTATTGCAAAGAACAAGAGAACTCCAGTTAATATAACACTTGCTACAAAGAACAAGAGAAGTCGTGTTAATAGAGCACTTGTAATAAACACTTGTTAGAACAAGAGACATTCATGTTAATGTAACACTTGTTACAAAAGAACAAAGACACTCGTGTTAATCTAACACTTGTTACAAAGAACAAGAGACACTCGTGTTATTGTAAAACTTGTTACAAAGAACAAGAGACACTCGTGTTATTGTAAAACTTGTTACAAAGAACAAGAGACACTCGTGTTAATGTAACACTTGTTACAAAGAACAAGAGACACTCGTGTTAATGTAACACTTATTACAAAGAAGAGAACTCGTGTTAATATTACACTTGTTAGAAAGAACTACAGACAATCATGTCAATATAACACTAGTTTCAAAGAAGGAGAGAACTCGTGTTAATATAAACATGTTACAAAGAACAAGAGACACTCATGTTTATGTGACACTTGTTAGAAAAAACAAGAAACAATGATGTTAATATAACACTTGTTTCAAAGAATAAGAGAACTCATACTAATATAAAACTTGTTACAAAAAAAAGAGACAATCATCTTTATGTAACACTTTTTACAAAGAACAAGAAACTCATGTTAATATAACACTTGTTACAAAGAACAAGAAACAATAATATTAATATATCACTTGATAGAAAAAACAAGAAACAATCATGTTAATATAACACTTGTTACAAAGAACAAGAGACTCATGAAAATGTAACACTTGTTACAAAGAACAAGAGAACTCGTGTTTATGTAACACCAATTACAAAAAACAAGAGACACTCATGTTTATGTAACACATGTGACAAAGAACAAGAGACACGTTAATATAACACTTGTTACGAAGAACAAGAGACACTCGTGTTAATGTAACACTTGTTAAAAAGAACAAAAGACCTCATGTCAATATTACACTTGTTACAAAGAACAAGAGACACTCATGTTTATGTAACTCTTTTACAAAGAACAAGAGAACTCGTGTTAATGAAACACTTGTTAAAAAGAACAATAAACACTCGTGTTAATTTAACACTTGTTACAAAGGACATGAAACACTTACGTAAATAAAGCATTTGTTACAAAAAACAAGAGAACTCGTGTTTATGTAACCCTTGTTACAAAGAACATGAGACACTCATATTAATGTAACACTTGTTATATTCACATCAGTGTCTCTTGTTCTTTGAAACATGTGTTAGATTAACATGATTGTTTCTTGTTCTTTGTAACAAGTGTTACATTAACATGAATGTCTCTTGTTCTTTGTAACAAATGTTACAATAACACGAGTTTATCTTGTTCTTTGTAACAAGTGTTACATTAACACGAGTGTCTCTTGTACATTGTAACAAGTGTTAGATAAACACGAATTCTCTTGTTCTTTGTAACAAGTGTTACATTAACACGAGTTCTCTTGTTCTTTGTAACAAGTGTTATATTAACATGATTTCTCTTGTTATTTGTAGCAACTGTTATATTAACACGACTTCTTGTTCTTTGTAACACGTGTTACATTAACATGAATGTCTCTTGTTCTTTGTAACAAATGTTACAATAACACGAGTTTATCTTGTTCTTTGTAACAAATGTTACAATAACACGTGTTTATCTTGTTCTTTGTAACAAGTGTCACATTAACACGAGTGTCTCCTGCTTATTGTTCCAAGTTTTGTATCAATGAGTTTTCTTGTTCTTTGTAACAAGTATTACATTAACAGGAATTCTTTTATTCTTTGTAACAAATGTTATATTAACATGATTTCTCTTGTTATTTGTAGCAACTGTTATATTAACACGACTTCTTCTTCTTTGTAACACGTGTTATATCAACATGAGTGTCTCTTGTTCTTTGTAACAAGTCTTATATTAATACGAGTTCTCTTGTTCTTTGTAACAAGTGTTACATTAACATGAGAGTCTCTTGTTCTTTGTAACAAGTTTTACAATAACACGAGTTTCTCTTGTTCTTTGTAACAAGTGTTACATTAACACGAGTGTCTCTTGTTCTTTCTAACAAGTGTTACATTAACACGAATTCTCTTGTTCTTTGTAACAAGTGTTACATTAACACGAGTTCTCTTGTTCTTTGTAACGTGTTATATTAACATGATTTCTCTTGTTATTTGTAGCAACTGTTATATTAACACGACTTCTTGTTCTTTGTAACACGTGTTACATTAACATGAATGTCTCTTGTTCTTTGTAACAAATGTTACAATAACACGAGTTTATCTTGTTCTTTGTAACAAATGTTACAATAACACGTGTTTATCTTGTTCTTTGTAACAAGTGTCACATTAACACGAGTGTCTCCTGCTTATTGTTCCAAGTTTTGTATCAATGAGTTTTCTTGTTCTTTGTAACAAGTATTACATTAACAGGAATTCTTTTATTCTTTGTAACAAATGTTATATTAACATGATTTCTCTTGTTATTTGTAGCAACTGTTATATTAACACGACTTCTTCTTCTTTGTAACACGTGTTATATCAACATGAGTGTCTCTTGTTCTTTGTAACAAGTCTTATATTAATACGAGTTCTCTTGTTCTTTGTAACAAGTTTTACAATAACACGGGTTTCTCTTGTTCTTTGTAACAAGTGTTACATTAACACGAGTGTCTCTTGTTCTTTCTAAAAAGTGTTACATTAACACGAGTGTCTCTTGTTTTTTGTAAGAAGTATTACATTAACATGAATGTCTTGTTCTTTATTACAAGTGCTCTATTAACACGATTTCTCTTGTTCTTTGCAATAAGTGTAAAATTAACATGAGTGTCTCTTGTTCTTTGTAACAAGTGCTTCATTAACGTAAGAGTTTCATGTTCTTTGTAACAAGTGTAATATAAACACGAGTTCTCTTGTTCTTTGTAACAAGTATTACTTTAACACGAGTGTCTCTTGTTCTTTGTAATAAGTGTTACATTAACATGAGTGTCGTGTTCTTTGTAACAAGTGTTATATTAACATGTTACTTGTTACAAAGAACAAGAGAACTCGTGTTTATGTAACACTTGTTACAAAGAACAAGAAACAACTCGTGTTTATCTAACACTTGTTACAATGTACAAGAGACTCTCATGTTAATTTTACACTTATTGCAAAGAACAAGAGAACTCCAGTTAATATAACACTTGCTACAAAGAACAAGAGAAGTCGTGTTAATAGAGCACTTGTAATAAAGAAGACATTCATGTTAATGTAACACTTGTTACAAAAAACAAAGACACTCGTGTTAATCTAACACTTGTTACAAAGAACAAGAGACACTCGTGTTATTGTAAAACTTGTTACAAAGAACAAGAGACACTCGTGTTATTGTAAAACTTGTTACAAAGAACAAGAGACACTCGTGTTAATGTAACACTTGTTACAAAGAACAAGAGACACTCGTGTTAATGTAACACTTGTTACAAAGAAAAGAACTCGTGTTAATATTACACTTGTTAGAAAGAACAACAGACAATCATGTCAATATAACACTAGTTTCAAAGAAGGAGAGAACTCGTGTTAATATAAACATGTTACAAAGAACAAGAGACACTCATGTTTATGTGACACTTGTTAGAAAAAACAAGAAACAATGATGTTAATATAACACTTGTTTCAAAGAATAAGAGAACTCATGCTAATATAAAACTTGTTACAAAAAAAAGAGAAAATCATCTTTATGTAACACTTTTTACAAAGAACAAGAAACTCATATTAATATAACACTTGTTACATTAACATGAGTGTCGTGTTCTTTGTAACAAGTGTTATATTAACATGTTACTTGTTACAAAGAACAAGAGAACTCGTGTTTATGTAACACTTGTTACAAAGAACAAGAGAACTCGTGTTTATCTAACACTTGTTACAATGTACAAGAGACTCTCATGTTAATTTAACACTTATTGCAAAGAACAAGAGAACTCCAGTTAATATAACACTTGCTACAAAGAACAAGAGAAGTCGTGTTAATAGAGCACTTGTAATAAAGAAGACATTCATGTTAATGTAACACTTGTTACAAAAAACAAAGACACTCGTGTTAATGTAACACTTGTTACAAAGAACAAGAGACACTCGTGTTAATGTAACACTTGTTACAAAGAACAAGAGACACTCATGTTTATGTAACACTTGTTAGAAAAAACAAGAAACAATGATGTTAATATAACACTTGTTTCAAAGAATAAGAGAACTCATGCTAATATAAAACTTGTTACAAAAAAAGAGACAATCATCTTTATGTAACACTTGTTACAAAGAACAAGAAACACTCATGTTAATATAACACTTGTTACAAAGAACAAGAAACAATAATGTTAATATATCACTTGTTACAAAAAACAAGAAACAATCATGTTAATATAACACTTGTTACAAAGAACAAGAGACTCATGAAAATGTAACACTTGTTACAAAGAACAAGAGAACTCGTGTTTATGTAACACCAATTACAAAAAACAAGAGACACTCATGTTTATGTAACACATGTGACAAAGAACAAGAGACACGTTAATATAACACTTGTTACGAAGAACAAGAGACACTCGTGTTAATGTAACACTTGTTAAAAAAGAACAAGAGACCTCATGTTAATATAACACTTGTTACAAAGAACAAGAGACACTCATGTTTATGTAACTCTTTTACAAAGAACAAGAGAACTCGTGTTAATGAAACACTTGTTAAAAAGAACAATAAACACTCGTGTTAATTTAACACTTGTTACAAAGGACATGAAACACTTACGTAAATAAAGCATTTGTTACAAAAAACAAAGAGAACTCGTGTTTATGTAACACTTGTTACAAAGAACATGAGACACTCATATTAATGTAACACTTGTTATATTCACATCAGTGTCTCTTGTTCTTTGAAACATGTGTTAGATTAACATGATTGTTTCTTGTTCTTTGTAACAAGTGTTACATTAACATGAATGTCTCTTGTTCTTTGTAACAAATGTTACAATAACACGAGTTTATCTTGTTCTTTGTAACAAGTGTTACATTAACACGAGTTCTCTTGTTCTTTGTAACAAGTGTTATATTAACACGAATTCTCTTGTTCTTTGTAACAAGTGTTACATTAACACGAGTTCTCTTGTTCTTTGTAACAAGTGTTATATTAACATGAGTTTCTCTTGTTCTTTGTAACAAGTGTTATATTAACATGAGTTCTCTTTTGTTCTTTGTAACAAATGTTACATTAACACTCGTGTTTATGTAACACTTGTTACAAAGAACAAGAAATCTCTTGTTCTTTGTAACAAGTGTTGTTACAAAGAACAAGAGACTCTTGTTCTTTGTAACAAGTAACAAGAGTGTTACATTACATAACACTCTGTTCTTTGTAACAAAATTTTCTCTTGTTACATAACATGAGAACTCTTGTTAATGTAACACTTGTTCTCTTGTTCTTTGTAACAAGTGTATTACAACACAGTGTCTCTTGTTCTTTGTACAAGAGACACTCTCTTGTTCTAAACAAGTAACACTTGTTACAAAGACAAGAGACACTCATGTTAATGTAACACTTGTTACAAAAACAAAGACACTCATGTTAATGTAACACTTGTTACAAAGAACAAGAGACACTCGTGTTAATGTAACACTTGTAACAAAGAACAAGAGACACTCGTGTTAATGTAACACTTGTTACAAAGAACAAGAGACACTCATGTTAATGTAACACTTGTTACAAAGAACAAGAGACACTCGTGTTAATGTAACACTTGTTACAAAAAAGAGAACTCGTGTTAATATAACACTTGTTACAAAGAACAAGAGACACTCGTGTTAATATAACACTTGTTACAAAGAAGGAGAGAACTCGTGTTAATATAAACATGTTACAAAGAACAAGAGACACTCATGTTTATGTAACACTTGTTAGAAAAACAAGAAACAATGATGTTAATATAACACTTGTTAAAAGAACAAGAGAACTCATGTTAATATAAAACTTGTTACAAAAAAGAAGAGACACTCATGTTTATGTAACACTTGTTACAAAGAACAAGAGACACTCATGTTAATATAACACTTGTTACAAGAACAAGAGACACTCGTGTTAATGTAACAAGTATTATATTAAAACTTGTTACAAAGAACAAGAGAACTCATGTTAATGTAACACTTGTTACAAAGAACAAGAGACACTCATGTTAATGTAACACTTGTTACAAAGAACAAGAGACACTCATGTTAATATTAACACTTGAATTAAACAAAAGCACTTGAACAAGAGACACTCATGTTAATGTAACACTTGTTACAAGTGTCTCTTGTTCTTTTACAAAGAACAAGATATAACTTGTTTCAAAAAGTGTTAATAGTAACAAATGTTACAAAGAACTTTGTTATTTGTAACACTTGTTAGAATAGAACAAGAGTTTACATCATGTTAATGTAACACTTGTTACAAAGAACAAGTAGACACAAGAGAAGAGTTAATGTAACACTTGTTACAAAAGAACAAGAGACACTTGTGTTAATGTAACACTTGTTAATAGAACAAGAACAAGAGACACTCATGTTTATGTAACACTTGTTAGAAAAACAAGAAACAATGATGTTAATATAACACTTGTTTCAAAGAATAAGAGAACTCATGCTAATATAAAACTTGTTACAAAAAAGACAATCATCTTTATGTAACACTTGTTACAAAGAACAAGAAACTCATGTTAATATAACACTTGTTACAAAGAACAAGAAACAATAATGTTAATATATCACTTGTTACAAAAAACAAGAAACAATCATGTTAATATAACACTTGTTACAAAGAACAAGAGACTCATGAAAATGTAACACTTGTTTACAAAGAACAAGAGAACTCGTGTTTATGTAACACCAATTACAAAAAACAAGAGACACTCATGTTTATGTAACACATGTTGACAAAAGAACAAGAGACACACATTAATATAACACTTGTTACGAAGAACAAGAGACACTCGTGTTAATGTAACACTTGTTAAAAGAACAAAAGACCTCATGTTTCAATATAACACTTGTTACAAAGAACAAGAGACACTCATGTTTATGTAACTCTTTTACAAAGAACAAGAGAACTCGTGTTAATGAAACACTTGT